>NC_056732.1:118741844-118919344 GCF_019279795.1 Protopterus annectens
AGAAATATTCCAAATTTGCATTGGGTTTAGAGGACAGGTATATCTCTTAGATGATACCAGTGCTCTGGAACAGACTCCCCAAAATATAAAACAAAGCTTATCCATCCATATTCAAGCACAACTTGGATCTATGGATGGGAAACAGAAAATGTAGCCCAGGGCTGCCTCTTGTACTATTAATGGACAATATCAGCAACTAAACGCTTTATTCCATGCATGGGTCTCCTTAAATTATCTATGGTATGATCCCAGTTATTCTCATTAGGAGTAATATATAGTTATTGATCATGGGATGGTTAAAGCCAATCTCTAACCAAATGGGATGGGTTAAATTCAAGCATAAAAAAGGAAATTAGCTAGGTCTGGAGCTGCCCACAAGGACAGCCAGCCTAGTACTTATTTATGAATCTATGAACCTATAATTAAAGAAATAAATCATGAGATGAACACTAATTAGCATAATCATTATGCTCAGAGGGAGTAATCTATACAATACAAGTCTGATAGGAAGCACAAATCCTCACTGAGCTATGGAAGACTAACCTGTGTTCATATCCTGCTTATTACGTCAAAGAATTGTTACAGAAGATTATCTGCTTAGATAAGGTATGTGGTACTTTTTATATTTGGTTCTTTGTACAAGTGTAGCTTTTTGCTGTTTTCTATAAGGCTTAGAAGTGCTGTCAGTTTTTTGATGTGTTTACATGTATTGACCAGAGCTCTCTAAAGGTTTACATTTCAAGTGTACTGGGTATAGTAGCATGCAGGCATGTTAATGTAGGTTGTAGCAGGGTAAGTGTACCATACATCAGTGTAATTTTGTGTACCTTAAACATATGTGATTATAATATAATTGTTTACAAAGATTGTGGTTAATGGTCAAGTGCTTATTAATTTGTGTGCTTGTTAATTTGTAAGTCATGATGGCATTTTGGGGGTGGGATAGTACTAATGTCTGTCTGATATCTAGAAAAAGATTGTTTTGTGGATACATATATGATAGCGTCAGGCTTCTCTAAAATATAGTAGTACTGTTAGGATTTCTAAGACCCATGTAGGACCACAGCTGTTAATTCAAGTGTTTACATAATAACAAAGCTATGCATGAGAAATGGACACAGAAAGCCACATCCACTCACAAGCTTGAGTTTACAGAGGCTAAAAATAAGGTGATACTAGTGGCGCTCCATCTCCATGGTAGATGGCACTTTGCAGTGCATTCTGTCCACCTGCCCTTCCACAAAGGTACCTGATAGGAGGTTGTCACCAGTATTAATGATGTGTGTGCTACGTACTGTAATTACTATATAGTTCACTGCAGAGCAACTAATACAATCCATGCTGCCACCCACAGAGCAGAAGATGTGACATGGGAAAAAATGGTGACAGGTGCTAGGTTATCTACTGAATCACCCCTCACATGGATGGAGGAGTTCCTAGCCTCACCTAAAAGCAGTGTCATCTCTACAGAGTTCCACTGCCAAATGCTGGACATCAGGCCAGAGCTGGATAGACCCCAGAAGATTTTAACTGGTAATGTCCCAGGCATGAAATCCTACTAACATATCTGCCCCAGTTTTTACCTTTGAGTCACATTACAGTTTATAATACCTGTCTCTGTTCTGGCAGACAGGTGCAACATTCATCTGTACAAGGTATGTGCAGGCTTGTAATGTGATAATTGTATAGTTGTAAGAATATCATTTGTGTGTGTGTAGTTGTGGTGCTGGGTCATACTTATACTTGATATGTTTTGTTTTGGTGTATTCACAGGTGAATCACTCTGTGGCATCAGCACTGTGGAAATACCCTGATGTTGGAGGATCTGTTGCCTTTGATAATGATAGTGGGGATGAGCTGGCACAGTCATGGGTGCAGTGTGTGTGTGTGTGTGTGTGTGTGTGTGTGTGTGTGTGTGTGTGTGTGTGTGTGTGTGTGTGTGTGTGTGTGTTTATGCACCCGTTTCTGGCTTGTGTTAGGGTATGGTTGTAACTGTGGTCAATTTGCTAATGAGCATTTCTAATTGGTGTGATGAGCCAGGGGTTCCGGGATATATCCAGCATCACCCACAATGTGCCCCTACAGGAAGTCACCCCTCAAAAACCACTAATAAATATCACACATGTGCCATATGTGGAAATCATGGAAACTACCTGGGTGACTTGCACATGCATTGTAGATGATGTCCTATGTATTACAGATTAGCTAATAGTTGATGAAGTGATACCTTATGTGGATCACGTACCTGCTTTCCAGTTCACCAGGTGGAAACTTTATTTCAACATGAATGCAGTCTATGGCCCCAGTACCTCAGAGAAGTAGGTTATAGCACAGAAGTTCCAAATGGTGTTTTGTCTCCTCTGGAGTTCATGGGAACCACATATGTTTCCCCCACACGCTGAAGCATGGCATTGAGGAACTGATGGAGTACTCTCAAAGTAAATACTTGGGATACTGAAAGATCCCTGTAGCTAATATACATAAAGGAGCACATACCTTTGTATCCACTGGGATAGGTACTCCATGACTACCATGTGGCTGTAGACAATGCCAACATATATCCACTCTTTCTTGCATGGTGTCCTGTCCACATGGTACCACTTCACTATGTTATTCTCATGGAGGTCATGAAATGTTAAGTATGACTGGAAGATCCATCACCTATGGGGTGACATCACACACCATCAGCTACAATGGTTGCTAAAAAAGCCTCCTGAACATATACATTTACAATAGCTGCAGCAATCTTGACATTGTACACTACCTTACATTGCCTGATCATGAACCTGTGGCTATGACCAGAATTAAAGTGGGTGCTCTGGCATTTAAATGTTTCTGAATCACTCTGTCATATTGTTTGGATTCATTATCACAAGCAGTGCTTCATCATGTGATCATTAGACCATAATGCAGTTGGCCACGTTATTTCAGATGGACATGTTGTATTGCTTTGTTTTCTGAATCACTCATACCCTGATCATTATCACTTACTGCGCAAATGTGCTTACCATGAAGCAGAAACATTTCATGAATGTGACTCATGGCCCATACATTTCAGCTGGGTGATGGTTAAAATTATACCGTTATGGTCTGTTTGGTAAATCACTCACGCAGTATTTATTTATCATTTCTTTACCAGGATAGTCTGACTGGACAGCTAGTGTCCGTTTTCAGTGGAATCCTGGGGAGAAAAGCTCCATACAGTTACAAAATAAAGAGTAATGCATGGTAGCAGTTAAATGTTACAGAGTATAAATGATAACAATAGGTGAGGAAACATGCTGTAGAAAGGTTAACAATTTTATTAATACAAAGTTGTGGTATAAATATATGATCATTGCACTTTTGTAGAGTTGGTATAATATATGTACATGAGATTTCTATAGTAAGAACCTATTTACAATATATGCAATATATACAGGTAGAGCACAGTGTCAGTATTCACCAGAAGCATCAGGAAATAACATCCTTCAGTAGAGGTGAGGCTTCAGGGAGGTCCATTGCAATTACATAAGTGGTTGGTGAAAAGATGTGATTTAAGGAGTTTTTTGAAAGTGGTTGTACAGTTTTGTAACCTAAGGTCAGGAGGTGGTGTATTCCAAGTTTTACCAACTTTGTGAGGGAATAGAGAGTCACCTGAGATGTTTCCACATGGGATAATTTCAACCAGGGCTTTGTTACTGGATCGTAGTTGCCAAATTGAATTGTAGAAGTTTAGGAGGCCAGTCAAGGCAGGGTTTTTTTCAGGATAGTATAGTATTTGGTGTGCTAGGTTGAGTTGGTAGTAATGTAATAAATTAGGAAATTCTAGCCAGTGTAGTGTGTAGGGATTGGCAGTGTTGGGAGCATGATTTGGTATTGGTTGCAAACCTATCGTCAGGCACACTGACGCCCCGCTCACCAGGCTGAATAAGGAGAGGGTCACAGTGAGCAGCCTGTCGGGTGCTAGGATCCGCCACATAACACAAGCACTCAGGTCACTCCAAGGCAAGTAGAAATATGACTCAGTCATTGTCCATGCTGGTGTGAATGACCTGAGACGTACCTCCCTGGACTACATGAAAAGAGACATAGAGGAGCTCTCTGAGCATGTAGCCCAGGCCGGTATGACCCTGACCTTGAGTAGCATCTTACCCTCACCAAGAATGATGCCACAAAATGAAGACAAGATGATCAATTTCAACAATTGGCTTAAGTACTGGTGTCATTCAAAGGGGATCCAATGCCTGTCAGCTTGGAATGATATGCTCGACAAGCCATGATGCTTCGCTAGGGACGGCTTGCACCTGTCACCCATGGGCTTTCGGATATTGGCAAAGGCTCTTGCTACCCCCATAGTGCCTTTTTTAGGCAAGGCTCAAAAGACAAACCCACCTCCATAGGTATCACAAGGGATAAGAAACTAAGAGTAATGCTACTCAACGCCAGAAGTCTAAACCTCAAGATGCATGCACTCTAAACTCTCCTTAGCATGGAGAACATCGATATCTGTGCAGTAACAGAAACCTGGTTCAGGGCTCCCAAGAGCACCCCAGCACTTCCAGGTTTTACCTCATACCATGCTTTTCGGCCCCAAAACTTGGACCAAACCACAAAAGGAGGGGGAGTATCGATATTCATCAAAGATACCCACACCTCCAGGTTGGTGGCAAAGCACGAAGCATCAGGGACTATCCATGTGCAACTAACAGTGGGTAAACTGCCTTCCAGTTTATAGCCTGCTACAGACCACCCTCCCAAACCCAGGAACCCCACTCGGCCTTCCTGAGAACACTGGAAAATATGAAGGTATCTCCAAACACCATTATATTGGGTGACTTCAACTACCCAAACATAGACTGGGGAGCATTACTCTAGCTCCAACACCCTAGCCCAAAGGTTCCTAGAATTTATAAACTCAAATGCTATGGAACAACTTGTTACCATTCCCACAAGAGGGGAAAACATACTGGACCTGATTATCACCAACATGGGGACTCTATGCTCCAGACCAGAAGTGTATCCCTCACTGGTAAGATCAGACCATAAACTACTCTCACTGGATATTCACATCCTGACCCCACCCCCTGCCCAGAAAACCACAGTGAAAAACTTCTCTAAAGCAAATTTCACACTCCTCAAAACCGACGTGGAATCCTTCAAAGCCCCCGGGTTTGTGGAAAATACGGCCCAGACCACAGAATCCTTTATAAACGCATTCTATGAACACCTTCAGGAATGCATGGATCATGCAATCCCAAATAAAACCAAGACCCAATCCTCCAAAGGCAGACGTCCTGTCTGGTGGACCCCAGCCATAAACAAACTATACAATAGAAGGAGGAAGCTACTAAATGATAGAGCAAAATCCCAAAAAGGGAAGGCACCACTGATCAGTATTAGCAAAAAACTACGGGCACTCATAAAATTGTCTAAGGCCAGCTTCGAGAGAAAAATTGCACAGGACACTAAGGATAATCACAAGGCTTTCTTTAGTTATGTTAGGAACCTGGGTGGTAATTCCCAGATATGCTCAGAATTAGTCCAAAATGACAAAAAATACACCGAACCCACAGACATTGCCAACATCCTAGCTGACAGGTTCAGTGCAAATGTCCCCCCCCCCACCAAAAGGGCAAATATCTATCCCAGCAGAGTGCTGCCCCCTGACATCTCAGATGCTCAGGTAAGAGCCGCCCTCTCCAAAGCAAATAACACAGCATCAATGGGACCAGACAGTGTCCCGGGCTGCGACCTACATGAACTCCAAGAAGAGCTAAACACAAACATAAAACTACTGTTCAATCTCAGCCTTACTACAGGATATGTGCCCAAAGAGTGGCGACAGCAACAGTGGTCCTCTCCATAAAGGTGGTGCCACAACGGATCCTGGAAACTATCCCGCCCATAAGCCTGACTAGCTTGGTCTGCAAAGCTATGGAAAGGATCATCATGGACCTCATAAATAAAGATATTGGGGACCTACAGACACTGGATCCTACCCATTTCAGCTTTGTTAAGGGCAGATCCTGCCTCTTAAACCTGGTTGATTTCTTTGAAACAGTCACCAAGGCCATTGACGAGGGGAAGGTGGTCCACACAGCCTACCTGGACCTCGCAAAAGCCTTCGATACAATACCCCACTCGGGCATTATAGATAAGCTCACCAGCTTAAATATAAACCCCTATGTCACTAGATGGATTGCAAACTGGCTCAAGGACAGAACCCACATGGTTAGAATTGCTGGAGCCATGTCAGACTCTAAACCAGTTACAAGTGGTGTCCCACAAGGCTCAGTCCTGGGACCTCTCTTGTTCGGTATATATTTCTTGGAGGTACAGGCCAACACGGAAGGACTGTTGTGACCAAGTTCACAGATGACTGCAAACTGGGCACCATAATCGACTCTCCAGCTGACACAAGCATCCTCCAAAAGGGCCTCATAGAAACAGACAACTGGTGCCAGAGCCATGGCCTCAAGCTAAATGCCAAAAAGTGTATAGTCATCCCCTTTGGCAAAAACAAAGTGCCCACAAATTACCACATAGGTGGTAATCCATTAAGTACAGAAGAAGTAATTAGAGACCTGGGGACCAAAGTTGATAGCAATCTCTCATTTGACAACCACGTGGCCAAAGTGGTTAGAAAAACATTTTATATAGCCCACCTAATCATGAAGGGATTCACATCTAGATCAGGGAGGTCATCGCGCCTCTTTACTCATCCCTCATCAGGCCCATAATTGAGTACAATGCCCCTTTGGGATGTACCTTACCAGACACCTGCAGCAACTGGAAAGACCCCAAAAGTACCTCACCAAGAGGATCAAAGGGCTCAAACAGATGCCATATGCTGCCCGGTTAAAGAAACTCCAGCTCTACTCAGTGGCATACCGCCTGTTCAGAGGCGATCTGTGCCTGACGATAAAGCCATGTCCAACCCGAATTAATGGACATGCTGCACCTCAGAATATCCAATCCCATCGAGCTACGCTCGAGAGACTTGAACCTCAGCACTGAAATAAATAGGACATGCTGGAGGGACAGATTAATAACCCAGAGGCTCCCTTCACTCTGGAATAAAATCCCAGTCCAGGTTAGGCAGAGTCCCTCATTGACTCTCTTCAAGAGGAATCTTGATGAGTGGATGGGAGATTGTAGGTTTACCCCGGGTATCACTTCTGTGTCACTGTTAGACAGAGGCACAGTATACTAACCTCGAAAAAGGGCATAGCAAAATAAATTTAAAATGGGTGGCGAAAGCCAAACACATTCTGGCTAGGCTTATAAATGCCCTAGGGCAGATAGCCTAGTATGAACCTATGAACCTAGTGATTTTGTTGTAGCATGTTGAAAGTTTGTTCAGGTCAGTTTTATTTAGGCTTGTTAGCACTGGGATGCATAAAGTAATGTTGATAAGAGATGGGTTCTGGCTATGGCAATTCCAGACTCAGAGGTTAGGAATCTTTTTCTGCGATAGAGGGAACCTAGCTTTTTGTGGACTTTGGAGACAGTTAGGGATATATGTTTATTGTATATTAGTTGCTGGTCGATAGTAAGGCCTAGTAGTTTGGCCTCTGGGACTGGGGTGATGAGGGCCTTGTTGGCCAAGGATATGGAGAAGGTGAGGTCATCAGTCTTTATTGGGTGGAACAGCATAAGTTGGGTTTAGTATCAATTGGGATTTATTTAGTCAATTTTCTATCTCTATGAAGGATTCTTGGGCTTTTTGTTGGAGAAGTTGTATATCAGACACAGAGCAGATCAGAGTAGCATCATCAGCGTATTGGACTATATCAGCTTTTGTGGTAGCTAAGTGGAGTTGGTTTGTAAAGATGTTAAAGAGAAGGGGGCCGAGAACTGAACCTTGAGGTACCTGAGTATGACAGGGAGTGGGGGGATAGTGAGTTAAGCCATTTGACAGACTGAAAGCGATTGTTTAGGTAGCTAGTGAACTAGAGCAAGGTGGGACTGTCGAGGTTGAGTTCAGAGAAGCAGGTTAAGAGTTTATTGTGGGAGACTGAGTCAAATGCTTTGGGTAAGTCTAGAAAAGTGGCAGAGACAAGTTAGTGAATTAAAACTTCTCAGTTCAGAACTTTCTTCAAGCATCATATGCCAAAATACATTGTTTGCAGCAAGCATAGAAAATCACTACACTCCCAAGCACAGTACATATCATTTCTTCAGTAGTATAAATAGATAGTGTTATTAACATCTTGAGATCTTGCTGCCTTACAACATTTACCAAGATGCTGACCAATTCCGTTAGTTCAATCTAATTCTTAATTGTATGCATGCACTTAGTTCCCTCTAATTCATTGCTTCTATTCCACAAAGCTAAAGGAACTTTTATTTGAGCATGTATTAAATGTAGCAGTGAGTGTACTGTCTGAATATGTTACATTTCCAGTAAATAGTGCATGCCAGTAAATAAATCTAAATTGTTTAAGTATTAGACTGACCATTTCCTGACCCACATTATAACTGTGCATTCATATTGTAATATTATTTTCACCATGCCAAGCCTCTGACAAGACTAATGACCCAATAAAGGTATAGACCACTGTACATCAAACATCTGAAACATAATTTTGTACAGTAGAGAGTCGATTATCCAAGCTTATTGGGACCTAGGGTAGTTCAGATAATCATATTGTTCAAATAATCAAACATATAAATGAACCAGATAACAAATGTCTAAAATCTTTTTTTTTTTTGCAACACACGGGAGTACATTTTTCAACCATTCAGTGATTCCAGTGGACAATAAAGAATATTTTTCATACATGAGCTAGCTACAAGCTCAAAAAACATGCTCAAGTGAAAACGTATAATGTTTTCATATTCAGACTTTATGATTTTTCCTACCTGAAAGCTGTGGAATGCCGGTTCTGACAACTGACTGTTCTAATAACTGACGTTCGGATAATCAACTTTCTACTGTATTGCCTTTTCTTGTTTGTACATAGGTTCATAGGTAGGTACTAGATTATTGGCCCTAGAGCCTATATAAGCCTAGCCAAAAAGATACCCTGGCTTTCGCCACCCAAGAAAATTATTTTCCTGTGCCCCTGTCGAGCAGAGCAACAGAGGGGATCCCCGGGATGAATTTCCTATTTCCCATACAATCATCAAGATTTTTCTTGAAAAGTGCTAATGAGGGGCTTTGTTTTATATAGATATGTAGTTTGTTCCAGAGTATGGGAAGTCTCTGGGACAGGAATCTATCCCTCCAGCATGTTCTGTTTATTGTGGTGACAAATTTTAGGTCCCTAGAGCATGTAGCTCGGAGAGATTGGGATTTCTTTAAGTGGAGCATGTCCAACAGATATGGGTTTGACATAGCTTTGTATGTTAGGCAGAAATTGCCTCTGAGTAGGCAATATGCGACTGAGTAAAGCTGGAGATTTTTGAGATGGTCTGCTTAGGGCATCTATTTAAAGCCAGTAATCCTCTTTGTGAGGTATTTCTGCGGCCTTTCCAGTTGTTGTAGATGTCTTGTGAGGTACATACCAAAAGGGGCATTATACTCTATAATGGGTCTAATGAGTGATGAGTAAAGGGGAACAATGACCTCTTTTTTCCTGGATGAGAAACCTTTTGTGATGAGGTGTGCCAC
The DNA here is from genome assembly GCF_019279795.1 of Protopterus annectens. NCBI lineage: Eukaryota > Metazoa > Chordata > Ceratodontiformes > Protopteridae > Protopterus > Protopterus annectens. Next base: position 118,751,443 of record NC_056732.1, read on the forward strand.
ATAGAAGGATTTCCTGACTACTGTGGTGATGTGATTATCAAAGGAGAGACTACTGCCCACCTGTGTCCCAAGGTCTCTTATCACACTTTCGGTGTTAAGTACACTTCCACCTATGTGGTAGCTCATAGGTACAGAGTTTTTACCAAAGGGGATGACAATGCACTTTTTGGCATTGAGCTTGAGGCCATGGCTTTGACACCACACATTTGTCTCAGTGAGGTCCTTTTGTAGGATGCCCACATTGTTAGGAGTTTTGATTATGGCTCCTTGTTTGCAGTCATCTGCGAACTTCGTTAGCCAAAGACCTTCTGTGTTAGCCCATACTTCAGAAAAGTACATAGCAACAGGAGAGGACCCAGGACTGAACCCTGTGGTACTTCACTTGTCACTGGTCTGAAGTCGGATTTGGATTCTGCTACTTTCGCAGCCTGGGATGTTGTCAGGTCCCATAAATGCTATGTTCTTGGCTTTGGAGAGTGTGGTTTTTACCTGTGCAGCCGTGATTACAGGAATTTTGCATTCTTCTGGTATAAAGATGGGCCCTTTAGGGGGTGAGAGAGGGGTAAAGTTAGCACTGAACCTATCTGCCAGGATGTTGGCAATATCTGTTGGTTCTGTATATTTAGTGCCATTGTGCTGTAACTCAGAGCAGATCTGAGTGTTGCCATTGAGATTCTTGACATAGCTATAGAATGCTTTGTGGTTGTCTTTAGAATCAGTGGCGATTTTGATTTCGTAACTAGCTTTGGAGGATTTTATGAGGGGTCTCAGCTTCCTACTGAGGCTGACCAGAGAGTTCCTCCAATCATGGGATTTTACTCTTTTTTTGCAACAGTTTCTTTCTTCTGTTGTAGAGTTTGTTTATGGCAGGGGACCACCAGATTGGCTTCCTTTTTTTGGAGGATAGCATCCTGGTTCTCTTAGGGACAGCATGATCCATGCACTCGTGTAAGTGCTTATAAAGTGCATTTGTGTAGGATTCAGCAGTCATACCTCTACTGTCCATCTGCATGGTTGTTGTGAAGTTTGCCACTTCTGTCTTAAGAAATGTGAAGTTGGCTTTGGAGAAATTTTTAAGGTGGTTTCTCTAATGGGGGGTGGGGGCGGGATGTGGATGTCTAGGGTGATTAGCTTGCAGTCAGATCTGACCAATGAGGAATTGACCTCTGGTGTGGAACACCCCGTCACCCATGTTGGTAAAGACCAGGTCTAGGATATTGCTGCCCCAGGTGGGGGTGTGAATAAGTTGATCCAAGGCATTAGAATTTATGAATTCCAGAAAATATTGAGCAAAATAGTTGGTACATGAGTAGTTTTCCCAGTTAATGTTGGGGTAGTTGAAATAGCCCATTATTAGGGTGTTGGGTTGTACCCTAATATTTTCCAGTGTATCAAGAAATGAGGAGTGAGAATCCTGGGGCATGTTACAATTTGGATTGTGGTCTTGCCCAGAGTTAGTTGCACTTGGATAATCTCGGATGCATTATGCTGAGCAACTAGCCTGGAGGTATGAATATCCTTAATGACTATAGACACACCTCCGCCTTTAGTGTTTCAGTCCAGGTTAGGTGGCAGAAAGATGTGGTATGAATTATAGCCTGGTAATGCAGGGGTGCTCTCTGGGGCCTTGAACCAGGTCTCTGTCACTGCACATATGTCGATGTTCTCCATTTTAAGGAGTGCCTCGAGTGAATGCATTTTGAGGTTTAGACTTCTAGCATTGAGTAGCATTACCCTTAGATTTTGCTTGCTTGTACCTGTTATGGTGGTGAATTTGTCATTTGAACCTTGCCTAAAAAGGCACTATAGGGGTGGCAAGAGCCTTAGCCAGTATCCAGAATTCCAAGGGCGACAGGTGCAGGCCATCTCTGGCAAAGCATCATGGTCTGTCGATCATGTCATCCCAGGCAGACAGTTACTAGATCCCTTTAGAATGACACCAGAAGCTTAGTCAATTGTTGAAATCAATCTTATTGTCCTTGTACTGTGGTATCATTATGGGTGATGGCAGGATGCTACTCAGGGCTAGGGTCATACCAGCCTGGGCTACAAGATTGGAGACCTCCTCCATGTCTCTTTTCATGTAGTCCAGGGAGGTACATCTCAGGTCATTCACAGCAACATGGACAATGACAGAGTCATATTTGTAGTTGTTGAGTGACCTGAGTGTGTGCGTTATGTGGTGGATCCTGGCACCTGACAGGCAGCTGACAGTAACTTTCTCCTTGTTTAGCCTGGTGAGTGGAACATCACTGTGCCTGACTATAGAATCACCTATGACTAGAGTGTTGGGTACTTTGTTATGCCTTATGGGCTGTGGTTGAGTGGTACAGTGAGTTTGTGGGCTATGTGTCATTTAGGTTGTGTTCTAAACCTTAGAATACACAAGTTGTTGACTGAACAGCTGCTTTATAGTGCTATCTTTTAGAACCAGTGCTTTTAATGTCTGAGCAAACATTACAATACACTTTACACCAGTGCTTAGTCTGAACATCATAGCTTGAATATTTATTTTAACATTTTCTTTCCAGATTTTCAACTCCTTCTCTAGCCATTGTAACATCTGTGTACTTGTATCTTGCACACTATTTATTCTGTGTACCTTCTCAGCACAAATTATTCCCACAAGTAACTCATTTTCATGATTCTGTTATATGTAATTTTTTCATCACTAAAACTGCTTCTTTCATATTACACACTTTTGAAAAATAATTTCACTTACCACATATTCTACCCTATTAATTAATAGCAAGGTGTTTCTTTTTACCTTGCTGCTTGCCACAACTACTACATGTTTGTTTTCTGCACAATATTCCCTTGCTTTTCAGTTACTAGAGACTTCACAATTCCTTTTTTTACACTAGTTTTGCAGCATATCCATTTGAGAAGCCATTCTACCCATATCAAACTCTTTTTTAATTTCTCTAAATCTTTTGGGTTTTAATACCATGATGGGAATGCACCCCATTCCTAAGTCAAAATACAATTAAAGTTCATTAAATTAGTATTGTTTCACTCTTTGATGTTATCTAATAGTGCCCTTCGCAGTACCTGCAATGTGCCCAGTAATGACTCCTCCTGCAATTCGTATGGAATTACATGTATTGCTAACATATCTAAATATGATTGTAGACTCTTCTTTATAAGACCTGTTGCTCCTGCTACTATTGGAACTGTCTGGGTATCTTTCTTCCACATTGCTCTCATTTCTGCCTGCAAATCCTGATATTTTATAACTTTGTGTCTGCCTTTACACAAGACACTGTAGTCACTGGGTGTGGTGATTTCAGTGATCAATGCTACTTTTGTCTTCTTTTCTTGGACCACTATATCTGGTTTTCTAGCATTTATCTTTTGAACTGTTGGTAATGGATGATCCCATGTGTTGTAGACTTCTTCATTTTCTATGATGCTTTGTGGCTCATGTTTCCATTGTTTTTCAGCTACTTCAACACCATATTGTTTGCACAATCCCCAGTGCACCAATCTTGCCACATTATTATGTCATTCAGTATACAGTCTTTTTGCCATTAGTGTATCACAGCCAGCAATGAGGTTTGTGACTGTTTCTAATTCGGTTTTACAAAGCCTACATTTGTCTGTTTCTCCCACATGTTCAATGGACCTTGTAAATCAGTGTGTACACAGCCCACTATCTTGGGCTGCCAATATTAACCTTTCATCTCTTGGTTTGAGTTCAGCTCTCCTTAACCATTTCTGCATTTGTCCCTGATCAACATGAGGTTCTTCCAGAAGTTTTCTATACTTGCTACTATATTTATGCATTTTCCACATTTCTTGCCTTCTCATCTGGTCCCTCACCTTATATTCTTTCTTTTGTTATTTGGCACATTCAATTGTTGCCTGAGTTTTATCTACATCTGGTTTGACTTCCATTCCTGCTTGACGCTGATATGCTTCTGCTAGATTAAGCAAAGAAGTCATCTTAGATTTAGTCTTCTCATGTTTCATAACTTTCAATACATTTGGGTCTTGTGAGGTCAGTAGATATGTGTGGAGTCTCAGGATTGCAGATCTATACATGCAATCAATTTCAACAAGGCCCATACCTCCTTCGGAATGGGGAATATATAATCTTGTTATGCACTCATTTTTATAAATCATCTGGTGAACATGAAACATCCTTCTTCTTTTCCTATCTAATCTCTCCAACACATTTTGGGGCCAGTCAAGCACTCCAAAACTGTAAGTTAGGACAGGAAGAGCAAATTGATTTATAGCTTGAATTTTGTTCCTAGATGTCAACCCTGTTTTCAGGATTAATTTAAGTCTTCTAAAGTATTCCTTACTAAGTTTTATTCACATTTATTCATGTTTTATTGTCAATCCTTCATTTATTTATTATTATTTGAAGATTGTTTACCAGGATGGTCCATTGGGCCGGAAGACCCCATTTTCAATGGAGTTATGGGAAGAAAAGCTCCATAAAGACATATTACAATATAATCAAATCACTAACAATATAGTAATACAGGTGAAGAAACATAGTATTAAAAATACAGTTTAGAGAAAAAATTTAAAAGAGAACTTAGGAAAACATTAGTAAATATTTACAAATATATTTGTTCATACTATAGTAATATAACAGTACAGGCAAAAGAGCTACACATAGGTATCCTGTTAGAGTTATAGTAGGGTAAGCGGGATGGAGAGAAGTGAGCAAAGAGGGAAAGGTTAGAAGATGTAGAGAGAAAAGAAGGGGGTAGAGAGAAAGATAGTAAGTGTGAGGTGGGAACAGACAGAAGGAGGGAGTGTGAGAAAACAAGGTGTAATGTGAAGGGAGTTATGTGGGGTGAGAGCAGGAACATTCCCAGAGGGATATGAGATGCGAGTGAAGCAAGGACTTAAAGGTAGAGAGGTTATGGGTCATAAGGATAAGAGGTGGCAGGGAGTTCCAGGGGCATGCTAGAGAGAAGGATAGTAGATATTTGCCTGGGGGGTGGGCAGGCTTGTGCAGTTCAATAAAATTTTGGTTATTGGATCTTAGAAGTCTATCAGGTAGGTGCATTTTGAAGATGGAGGCAAGGGAGGGCATGATTTCCCAAATATTTATACACTCCCTCTTGCTCAAGTTCTTTTATATCACATTCTTGTCCAAAACTGATGTTTTCCTGGTGTTGCAGTTTTCCTGCTGTAAAGGCTGCTTTTGCACATTTATCAAGACCAAATGACATTCTTATATCATCTGAAAAAGTTTTGACAACCTGCAGCTGTGCTTTTAGTTCCTCATCTGATGAGCTATACAGTTTTAAATCATCGACAAAGAGAAGGTGAGAAGTTTTTACACTTTGTTATTTTCTAGGAGACAAATTATAGCCATGGCCTAAACTGTTGAGTAAGCAGCTTAATGGATTAAGGGAAAGGCAGAATAGCAATGTTGACAAGACAGTCACACTGGAATTATTCCCCTTTGAATTTTTATCCCTGGGATAATAATTTATCCTTTATCATGGCTTAATTGCAAAGTGGTCTGCCACTGTTTCATGGTCACTGTAATGTAGTCGATCAATATGTGTCTGTCTTATATATTTTCAAGCACTCTTTTATCCATGAATGAGGAATACTATTAAATGTTTTTTTGTAGTCAATCCATGCCATACTTAAATACTTCTACTTTTACAGTTCTTCATTATGAGTTTATTTAGCAACAAATGATCCTTCGTACCATATGACTTTCTTTTATTGCCCTTTTTTTCTACTGCCATAATTGAGTTTTTTTCTAAATGACTATAAACTCTGTCGGCATCAATTCCCATGTATAGTTTATACATTGTTGGAAAGCAAGTTATTGGGCTATAATTTTTAGGGTAGCTCGCAGGTTCACTCTTAAGTAGGAGCATTGTTTTTCCTGTTGTTAGCCAGGTTGGTGTCTGTTCTGGGTGCTCATATAAATAGTTCTTACTCATGGCTAAATCTTCACGCAAAGATGTTAATACTTTTAACCAGAAGTTAGGTATGCATCTGGGCCTGGGGTTCTCTAATTAGAAGCTTTTCTTAACTTAGTTTCAATATCTCTGGTTGTTACTTCATCCCATTTCATATCCTGTACCTTTAAACTTCTTATTCTTTCTTTTACTTCTTCTGTTCATTTAGTATCTTTGTTATGCTCCACAGGACCTTCATAGACACTTCTCCAAAATGTATCTATTTCTTCTTTTTTGGTGGTCTTCAATTTCTTTTACTTTATTTCCCAGTTCTCTATAAAACCGTTTTGGGTGATCAATAAATTTCCTATTTTGTACTTTTCCTTTATATTTATCTTCATAGCTTCTAAGTTTTTTCTGCCTGTGCTGAAATTTTTAGTTTATTTGCAATAGTGCATGATAGATCCTGGTCTGTTCTAATACTGCACATTGTTTTTATCATATCTATCTTTCTTAGTATTTTTATCTATTCCCCCTTCTATAGTCTTCTAGTAGTGAAACTCCTTGCTTAATTGCTTTATATTTTCTCTATTCAATATTTCCATGATGTTATTCAATTTCACTCCTTCCTTTCCCTCACTACCCTGTGTTCTTGTGGTAGAACTTTATCAGTTATTAATTTAGCAGTACAGTAATATATCCTGTTTACTTCAGTTGCATCGCATGGATCTCTATGAACAGTCCTAATTACTGTGTCCATTTGTTTTATCAGACTTCTGACTTTTTGGAGTTTATTAACCTTCTGCAGTCTATTTCTTTCATTGATCTCGATACATCTGTCTATGTCTATTAAATCAAGCAATTCTTCTCTTAGCTCATTTTCTTCCAAACTAAGGGCACATCCCTTGTTTTGCAATTCATGCAGGCATTTTATAGAAAGTTCTATAGCATCTTCCTGTGGCACATTCTGTTCAGTTTCATCCTGTGTCATCTGTTGCTCTATTATATGGGAACTCACTGAGCTATCACTCCTCAACATTGACTGCATCAGAGCTTCCACAGTTTCCTGTTCCTTCCCTTGCTGTGTAGCTTGAAGTGAACATTTATACTGGTTTCCTGTGGAGGGCTCCCAATTATCTTCATATGGCACCTGACCAATTGCTTCCTGTTCCACTGGTTCCCCTTAATTTGGATAGCCATTACTCTATCCTGTTGTTGTGCTTTCTGAATTAGATTTTCTACACTAAATATTTCACTTTGCAGGTACTCCATAACCTCAGTTTCTATTTCTTTAACGTCTCCATTACTACTCTCCTTTTCCACTTTTCCTCTTTTCTTCTTGTTTTTTGTATTGTAAAGTTTTCCATGTCCGGATTCCTTTGCCTGTATTTTTCTTCAGATATCTTTGGTGCTGCCCTTTTTGTATTGGTTAGTTTTGCTTTTTCATTTGCATAAATATTACACCATATTAAATCTCTTTTTCTTTCCCATGTCCATATTTATTCTTCACATGTTTCCTGATGTTCCTGTTTCTCCCTGCTTTGGGGACTCAGTTCATCCTGTTGTGATGTAACCTGTGTTAGACTTTCTATACCAAATTCCTCACTTTGCAGGCACTCCCTAACTTCAACTTCTATTTTTTTTAACTTCTGCTGTACTAATCTTTTCTACATTCCATCTTTGTGATATTATTTTTTTAATGTAAAATTTTCCATATCTGGATGCCTTTGCCTGTATTTCTCTTCAAATATCTTTGGGGCTGCCTTCTTTACATTGATTAATTTGGCTTTCTCCTTTACATAAATATTGCACCATATCAAAAATCTCTTTCTTTCCAATATCTCTTGGTTTTGTTGTTTATATTTTTGGACTTCCTCAGATGCTTCTTTTTTCCAAATAGATCAAGGTTTCTTGATCTATATACTGTTTTTCACAAATCTGTTGTAGTAATAAACACACATTTTCATTTGAAGCTTCTGACAGTTTTTCTTGCGGAAGTATTTTTTTCCACTAATTTCTCTCTTAATCGTTTTGTATATCTTGTATCTGGAAACTCTGGGCTTTTTGTATAATAGTAACAATTCATAATTTCTTTCTTATCCTCAAAAGTCCACTTTACCGTCTTTATGGCTCTTTTTTGGCCTATCAGTTTTTGTGATTTTTGTAGACTGCCTCTTCCTTCTACAACAGGGGGGCCATCTTCCCCCTAGGCCTGGCCTGGCCCCATTGTAGGAGTGTTTCCATATTTTGAGGATTCTACACTGTCATCTTTTCCAGTCCTGGCACCAGTGTGCCTACTAGGATTAGGCACTTTTTTATCCTGGGTCTTGTGCACCCAGCTATCTTTTTTAGTTTTTGACCTCTTCTGTCCATGATATATGCTATATAAATACAGTCTATATATCAGTATCTCCTTGGTAAGATTTTGTGAAAACAAGGTTCACCTCATGAAGCTACTCACCAAGACTTGAGGATCAATTCAATTTTAGCACTACTACTCTCCTTTGTCATGTCCGCGGTGGTGCAGCGGTTAGTGTTGTCGCCTCACAGCAAGAGGTTTTTCTCGTTCAATTCTCAGCTGGAGCGCCTTCTGTGTGGAGTCTGCATGTCCTCCCTGCGGTCGAGTGACTTTTAAAGACATGCAGGTAGGTGCGTGTGTGAATGGGTTTGCCTTCTTTGAAGGATGGGCATCAGGCTGGCACCTCAGCACTGTAAAACTCTACTGCTAATCATTAGCAGACCAGAGTTCCGCTGTGGCGACCCCTAATTGGGAAAAGCCGAAAGACATTACTTTTTTACTCTCCTTTGCTTGTTGACTTTTCATCTCTCCATTCGGACTCTTCAGTAAACTCTTTTATATGTAACAAGAGAATTTTGATAACTTTATCAGATAATTTAATTAATGTTAAATCTGATAAACTTACTAATCTGCCCACCCAATGCCTAATCTTTTCTGATATCATGCATAATATTTTATCAAACTACTGAATCTTGTAACTCAAGAAATTTACAGACTTTGACTCAATTCTTTAATGCAGTAACATAGGCAGCAATATACTTAATTGGACCCTATTTCATACATAAAATAGATTAAGAATAAATAGCAGATTGTTTAATTATAGTAACTTTTGTCATCACTGCATTACTCATTCTCTTTCAAAATTTGCATTAAAAACTTTCAGGGATTTTTCCCCTGCATTATGCAAAAAAGGTGGCACACTGTACCTTTTCAGGCTTCTTTGATATTCCACTCACAATGAGGAATGACTGAATTTCTGGATCAACAACTTCCAAGTTTAGACAACTCACCCTGAAGACAGGGGTGTTCAGACAGCTGCAGTTGAACCATTTATTTTCACTTGCTTCTGACACCATATAGCCTTTGGCAAGATGGCAGAATGAAGTGACAGACACCAGCTGTATGTGGCAAGCTTTGCTAACACACACACACACTCACACGCACACATACACACACACACACACACACACACACACACACACACACACACACACACACACACACACACACACACACACACACACACACACACACCACCAAATCATTGAACCACAAAATATCGATCCACAAAGGATAAAAAAATAAAATAAACCACTGTTTTTATGCAGGGAGGCAAGCTCCTTGCACCTCCACACCCCTTGATAATTATATATACTAACTACAAGATCACATTTCAGTGGGGGAAAGGGCAAATTCCCTGATCCTCACTATACTGCAGTCTCGAGGTGAAAATGCCAGCAAGGTTTGACAAGCTAATTTTTGATCAGCTACACTTTGATAAAGAGACTACTTGATAAAAAGTTATGCATATATATATATATATATATATATATATATATATATATATATATATATATATATATATATATGTTCATAGGATAGTACTAGGGGCCTATACAAGCCTAGCCATAACAATTCCCTGGATATTTCTTCCCACAATATTTACTTCTCTGGACCCCTGTCTAGCAGGGCGACTGACATGATACCCGGGGTGAATTTCCTATCTCCCATCCCATTATCATGGTTCCTTTTGAAGAGGGCCAAGGAGGTGCTCTGCTTGACATGTATGGGCAGTCTATTCCAGAGTATGGGGAGTCTCTGGGTCAGGAACCTATCCCTCCAGCATGTTTTGTTCATTGTGATGACAAGGTTTAGATCCCTGGAGCATGTGGCTCTGAGGGATTGGGATTTCTTTAAGTGGAGCATGTCCAACAGCTCAGGGTCTGACATGGCCTTGTATGTTAAGCAGAAATCACCTCTGAGTAGACGATATGCCACAGAGTATAGCTGGTGTTTTTTTATATGGTCAGCATATGGCATCTGCTTTAGGCCTGTGATTCTTTTAGTGAGGTATTTCTGTGGCCTTTCCAGCTGTTGCAATTGTCTTGTGAGATACATACCAAATGGGGCATTATACTCTATAATGGGTCTAATGAGGGATGAGTACAGTGGGACAATGACCTCCTTTTTTTCTGGATGAAAAGCCCTTAGTGATGAGGTGTGCCACACTGAATGATTTCCTGACTGCTGTGGCAATGTGGTTATCGAAAGTGAGACCACGTTCCACCTGTGTCCCTAAGTCTCTCATCACACTTTCAATGTTTACTGTACTGCCACCTATGTGGTAATTCATGGGTACATGTTTTTTCCCAAAGGGGATAACTATACATTTCTTGGCATTAAGCTTGAGCCCATGCCACCAGGCATCTGTTTCTGTAAGGCCCTTTTGTAGAATACCCACATCATTTGGGGATTCAATAATGGCTCCCAGTTTGCAGTCATCTGCGAACTTTGTTAGCCAGAGTCCCTTAGTGTTGGCCTGTACTTCAGAGAAGTAGATGCCAAACAAGAGTGGTCCCAGGACTGAACCCTGAGGTACTCCACTTGTCACTTGTCTGGAGCTGGATTTGGAGTTGGCTACTTTTACAGTCTGAGTTCTGTCAGTAATCCAGTTGGCAACCCATCGAGTGACGTAAGGGATTTATGCACAGCTTATTAAGTTTATCTATGATTCCAGAGTGGGGGATGGTGTTGAAGGCCTTGGTGAGGTCCAGATAGGCTGTGTGGACTGCCTTATCCTCGTCCACAGCTCTGGAGACTGATTCAAAGAAGTCATACAATCAGATTCAGGGACAAGATCGGCCCTTCACAAACCCAAACTGGGTGGGGTCCAGTGTTTGAAGGTTGCCAATGTCTTTGTTTATAAGTTCCATGATAATGCGTTCCATGCCCTTGCAGATCAGGCTTGTCAGACTGATGGGACAGTAGTTCCCGGGATCCAAGGCGGATCCCCCCTTGTGGAGTGGGATAACTGTAGCTGTGCGCCACTCAGTGGGCACAAAGTCTGAGGTGAGGCTATGATTAAACATGACACTAAGGTGAGGTGACAGTTCATTTTGTAGTTCATGTAGTACATAGCCTGGGATGTCATCTGGTCCCATGGATGCTGTATTCTTAGCTTTGGAGTGTGCGGTTTCTACCTGTGTGGCCGTGATTACCGGAATTTGGCAATCTTTTGGTATTGAGATGGGCCTTGGTGTGGACCATCTATCTCCCATGTTGGTAATGACCAGGTCTAGGATATTGGAGCCCCTGGTGGAACAATGGATTAGTTGATCCAGTGTGCTGGAATTTATGAATTCCAAGAACCGTTGGGAAAAGGAGTTGGTACCCGAGTAGTTTTCCCAGTTAATGGCAGGGTAGTTGAAATCACCCAGTATTAGGGTGTTTGGTTGTATCTTAATATTTTCAAGTATGTTGAGAAAGGTGTAGTGAGAATCTTGGGGCATGGTGGGGGATCTGTAGCAAGCTACAATTTGGATTGCAGTCTTACCTAGTATTAGTTGCACCTGGAGAATTTCAGATGCATTGTGTTGGGCAACTAGCCTGGAGGTGTGAATATCCCTGGTGAATATGGACACTCCTCCACCTTTAGTGTTTCGGTCTTGGTTTTGTGGCCGAAAAGTGTGGTAAGAGTTGTAGCCTGGTATTTCAGGACTGCTCTCTGGAGCTTTGAACCAGGTCTCAGTTACTGCACAGATATTGATGTTCTCCATTTTTAGAAGTGCCTCGAGAGAGTGCATTTTGAGGATTAGACTTCTAGCATTGAGTAGCATTACCTTCAGATTTTGCATGCTTGTATCTGTTACGGTGGTGTTTTTATCCTTTGAACCTTGCCTAAAAAAAGCACTATAGGGGTGGCAAGAGCTTTAGCCAGTAACGTGAATCCCAGGAGTGACAGGTGCAGACCATCTCTGGCAAAACATCGTGGTTTGTCGATCATGTCTTCCCAGGCAGACAGATACTGGATCCCCTTTGAATGTCACCACAAACTTAGCCAATTGTTGAAGTCAATCATTTTGTCCTTATACTGTGGTATCATTCTGGGCGAAGGCAGGATGCTACTCAGGGCTAGGGTCTTACTTGCCTGGGCCAAATGATCCAAGAGCTCTTCCATGTCTCTTTTCATGTAGTCCAGGGAGGTACGTCTCAAGTCATTCACTCCAGCATGGACAATGACAGAGTCGTATTTGTACTTGTTGTGGAGTGACTTGAGTGCATGCGTTATGTGGCGGATCCTGGCACCCAACAGGCAGCTGAGTGTAATTTTCTCCTTGTTCAGCCTGGTGAGTGGGACATCAGTGTGCCTGACTATAGAGTCACCTATGAGTAAAGTGTTGGGTACATTGTCTTGCCTTAAGGGCTGTTGTTGGGTGGCACACTGGTGTTGTGAGCTATGTGTCACTTTGGTTGTGACTGGTGTTTGTTTGCGTTTCAGCTTTGATGGTCCTTGTTGCTCTGGCAGTTTAATGTTAAGGGCCTCCGCATATGTGGGTTTAGTGTTACTATGTGTGGGTGTTGATGGTGTGGGTTTTGAAGGGCTATGAGTTGCTTGAGGCGCAGTGCAGGTGTTAACCTTCTCTTCTTGACTGTCTAGCACAATCTTGGCCAGAGAGAGCTTTGCTTCCAGTTTGGCTATGTAAGAGCATCTCTCGCAGGTTGTAGTGTTGGGTGGTAGGATTAGAGGATTGTCTGTGTACAAGAGGCAGTTGCCACATTGCCCCAGTATGCCCATATTCACCAGGTGGACAGGAGAAATCACCGGAAGCTGACCCTTGGACATGCTTGTTTAGGTGCTTTTTTTGTAAAGTATAAGAGCTATTTTCCCTTACCTTTGCAAGGTACTTTGCAATTATAAATACCTAATAGCTACATGATACTAGATAATATCACATTTGTCCTGAACTTTTATACAAGCTAGAGAGCTTATATAATCTATGAAACATCATAAAGCTATGCTGGTATGGTATAAGTTAAATACTACGTGTCCTATTTATTTGCATTCTGCCATAATCATGTACCTGTCAATAATGTACTGTACTGTGGGCACAGCAATCTATAGTATGCCCTACAAACCACTGTGCTGCTGTATGTGACGGCATTAAACAGCAACATCTGCAATTATTTAGTGCAATGCTAATATTCAAACTATAATACACTGTGTGCAACGACACTAAACAGCAACATCTGCAATTATTTAGTGCAGTGCTAATATTCAAAAAATAATACGCTGTATGCAACGACACTAAATAGCAACATCTGCAATTATTTAGTGCAATGCTAATATTCAAAAAATAATACGCTGTATGCAACGACACTAAACAGCAACATCTGCAATTATTTAGTGCAATGCTAATATTCAAAAAAAAATACGCTGTATGCAACGACACTAAACAGCAACATCTGCAATTATTTAGTGCAGTGCTAATATTCAAAAAATAATACGCTGTATGCAACGACACTAAACAGCAACATCTGCAATTATTTAGTGCAATGCTAATATTCAAAAAAATAATACACAGAAGCAGTTTTCTTTTAGTGAAAAAATAATGCCTGAATGAGAAAGGCATTTATATTTATGTTCCAAAACACTCCAAGAAATATAGCCATTTCAGCTGGATTTTACAGCAGTGCCAAATGTGTCTTCTTCCGATAAATCACAATGCCAAACAAACAAAGGGAATGTGGTATATTTATAATGTAGAATTGTGTACATATGCATAAGGTCTCATTACAGTCATACCATGAGATGCACTATTTTTATGGTATTGTATGTGCAAGGTCTCACCCACCCACCCACCCTGGTAATCTAACTTTTGCTGCCATAAATATTAGAACCATAATAAATAAAACTACTGATTTACATACCTGGATTACCAACAGTCCTGATATTCTTGGTATAACTGAAATTTAACTTAATCCCAGCAAAATAACTCTGAAATGATACCTCCCAGTTATAATATAATATGTAATGATTGTATAAATAGGAAAGGTGGCAGTATTGCTCTAACATTTCCCAACAACTATCGCACTCCCCCCTACAGCAAACCAGTACCAAAATGTAATTCAGCACAGCTTTTTATTACTTTCCTTTAAATCACCAAATATAAAAAATATGTATTACTGTACTTTACATCCCCCCTGGTAATAATACAGCTACACTGGAAGATATCCTACATTGGACATCCATAACAACTTAACAAGAAAAACTACTAGGTGATGTCAATATCAATTGGCTGCACATAACTTCTAATTCTCCTACATCCAGCATGACCTTGTATAGTTTCACACAACTAATTAATAGCCCCACACATTATAGCAAGACATCAAATTCCTTATTATACTGAATCCAAGTATCAGACCCTAGCAAACTCATCAGCACAGGTACAATCTCAGACTCTCTCAGTGACATCTCCCAGTCTATACAACCAGACATCTCACACATTCACTCAAACTTGGATAGGTTGCATGTTGTTTTATAAACATGCTTTTAAGCAGAAGTGTTCATTACAATCATATCATCTATTAACTGGAACATCCTAAAATCTTCTCCTTAGATGATGCTGTAAATTAATTCAATACTATTATAAATATGTACCCCCAGAAGAAAGAGACTAAAAACAAATAATGCAATTTGACTATCTAAAAAGAATAGAATGCTAATGCAAGACAGAGAAAAGGCATGGAAATAATGGTAAAAATATAAAACACCACAATACCTCAAAAACATCAGAATGCTCTGCAGCTGTACTAAAAAAACAAATAAATAAAGACAAAACCCATACTATAACAACTTTCAAAACAATAGTAAATATAACCCTAAAAAATTCTGGTTAACTATTAAAGAAATCTTACATTCTGGATAAAAAAACAACCCTCTCCCCTCTCCCAATAACTCATCACTCAAAACAGCAATAGAACTCAACTCTTATTTCATCGATAGTATAGACTGCCTAACCAAGGGTTCCCCAACATCTAATCCCTACTCTGCCCAACAGCCACATTACCACATCCACTTTCATCTTGAAACATGTGCCCACATCCTATATAAAACTGCACTTAAACAAACTAAAACCATGCTTTCCTTCAGCTGATGACCTTCCAAATGAGTACCTTAAAATACCAACCAATAGAATCGACTAGCCTGTCTCAATCCTTATAAATAAGTCAATCCAGGAATCCTCATTTCCTCTCTCTGGAAAAAAAATCATATATTATTCCTCAATGCAAAGAAGGAAATTTGACAGACATCACTAACTTTAGACCTATAGCAGTCTTATCTCCCTCTCCAAAATACATGCAAAATGCATTCAAAGACAATTGCTAAACTATCTCTTGCAGGAAAAACTCCTATCCCCACACAATATGGTTTCTGTGCATCTCATAGTACTAGCACTGTACTTCCAACCTTTGTAGATGCTGTCAGTAAAGTTAGAGATAATGGTAAACTAGTCTCCTTATTTCTAGACTTGTATAAACCTTTGACACAATTTGACACAGCGAACGTCTACTTCAAATGACCTCACTAGATCAATCTCAGCTTACCCTTCTATGGTTCAAAACCTACTTTTCAAATAAACTATCAGTCAGTAAAATGGCTCTCCTATCTCTCTGCATACCTTCCAGTTAGCACCAATGTACCACTAAGCTCTATCCTTAGTACCCTCCTCTTTAACATTCTCACAAGCACCCTCCACACATCCACACCACAGGCCTCCCTAATACAATACAGATGACTCCACACTCTCATATGCATATCAGGCAACCTGGCACATCTCCAGAAAGTTACTGAGGAAGCTTTATCAACCAATGAAACATGGCTTTGTAACTCACAACTCATGTTCAACCCCAAAACAACATAACAAACTAATTATTTCCCCCCCAACTCCCTCTCTTAGAAAAAATAAAATAAAAATCCTCTCTCTAAATAATACAACCATTGAAGTAATTTCTCATAGCAAATTATTGAGAATGATAGTAAATGATAATCCTAACTTTGACCTGCATATACAAAACTGCATAAAGAAATCACCAAAAACTAGGGATGCTTTACATAGCCAAAAACTTTCTCACCAGTGCAATTAAAACTACAATTGCCTCTACTTATTGCCTACTCTCAGTACTTTATGGCACTCCTAAACTTACTAACTTCCAGGCATCACAAAAATCATAATATGAACAATGCTATGATAAAGTGATAACATTTTTAGCAAATACCCTGTTCAGACTAAAAGCCTAAATGGATTAGAACTACCCCATCGACTAACATATATACAGCTTCTTGCAACCTATAAAAGTATCCAGCATTCATCTGTTTGTCCAGCACCAAAGATTGTTTTACACAGCTATGTTCCTAATCCATCATTGCGATCCAATGACCAAACACTCGTCTGTGTCCACAAATCTATGAAATCTGCTGGGCATCAAGTGTACTCATATCATGCTGCTAAGACCTAGAATGCCTTAGCCGTATCCATTAGATCAGTACCCTCCCTTCAGTCCCTTAAAACCATTCTGAAAGACTTCCTAGCCAAACACCAGCTCTGTTCTTGCTCGTCCTAGGATAAACTATATCTCTATATATAAACAAGTACCTCTTTATACCTTATACCTCCTTACACTCCCTTCATCACTCACTTCATTACTTAAATCTTTTTCTCTACTTTGTGCTAGTTTGTGTGCTAGTATACAGCTCAGCAAGCTCCTGTCTGGTGCCCTACAGAGTTCTACAGCAGCAGAGAGACAAAAGGGAGACTTTGGAGTGATTACGTATCATTTTCTTTATTTTCTTGATGCTTTAGCTAATTCCGACTAAAACGCCAATTTTCTAGAGTTTCTGTGATTTAAAAAGCTTGTTTCAGCTACATATTGTACTTATTTTACTGCCTGCACTTTAACAAAGTTGTTTTTGTGTTTAAATTACCTGTTTAACTGTTGTATGCTACAGACTCAAGCGTGATAGCCATTTCTGTGCATTTAAAGTGTTTTTTGATTGTATCTGCTTTATTTTCTGAAAAAAACAAAAAAAAAAATATATACTTGTTTTCCCGCATTTCTAAGCTAGTATAGTCCAGTTTTCAGGTTAGTGATGAATTCACGGCTGTGTTACCTTACTTGGATAGAAGGAAGTTTCTCTGTTCACTGTGAGAGAGGGAGCTTTGAGCAACCTATCTGTCCCTTGAGGAGTGGTTTCAGCCCAGAAATTAATAGTTTATTGTCCATTTTAAGCTAATTTCTCTCTCTTTCATTTCCCTGCTATAAAACCCACATTTGCAAGGTTTTTGTGCTAGTATACAGCTCAGCAAGCTCCTGCCTGGTGCTCTGCAGAGTTCTACAGCAGCAGAGAGACAAAAGGGAGACTTTAGAGTAATTAAGTATCACATTTCTGCATTTTCTTGCTGCCTTTAGCTAATTCCGCCTAAAATGCTGATTTTCTAGAGTTTCTGTGATTTAAAAAGCTTGTTTCAGCTACATGTTGTACTTATTTTACTGCCTGCACTTTAACAAAGTCATTTTTGTGTTTAAATTACCTGTTTAACTGTTGTAGGCTACACACTCAAGCGTGATAGACATTTCTGTGCATTTAAAGTGTTTTTTTGATTGTATCGGCTTTATTTTCTGAAAAAAACAAAAAACAAAAAACCTTGTTTTCCCGCCTTTCTAAGCTAGTATAGTCCAGTTTTCAGGTTAGTGCTGAATTCAGGGCTCTGTTACAAGTTTCTGTGTTTGCCCATGCCTTACTTGGATAGAATGAAGTTTCTCTGTTCACTGTGAGAGAGGGAGCTTTGAGCAACCTATCTGTCCATGGAGGACTGGTTTCAGCCCAGAAATTAGTAGTTTATTGGCCATTTTGGGCTAATTTCTATCTCTTTCATTCCCCTGCTATAAAACCTGCATTTGCAAGGTTTTGTGCTAGTGTACAGCTCAGCAAGCTCCTGCCTGGTGCCCTGCAGAGTTCTACAGCAGCAGAGAGACTTTGGAGTGCCTAAGTATCATTTTTCTGCATTTTCTTGCTGCCTTTAGCTAATTCCGCCTAAAATTTTTTGCGGTTTTGTGCACCTGGCAGCGCCAGTTAGCTGGGGTATAACTATTCCCAGCTCCACAAAGTCTACTCTTCAATTTTTCCCTTGGAACTAAACAAATGTTCAACTTAAGCACTTAAACCATTCACTTTTCATACAGGCACTTGCTCAAAACTCATAGCAAGCACTATTAAACCTTAGCACTAGACACCCCCTATACTGTAGAGAAGGGCAAGGCTCTCTATTCGACCTTACCAGCCAATCAGTAATTCAGTTCACTGTACCTATCCAGGTATGTCCAAAGGGCAGTTTCAGGTGTACTCTCTGGTCCAACTGGTGAATCTGGGCATTTTGAGGCAATGTTAAAATTACCTCATGTACACAGACAACCCTCTCCTCCTTCCATGTGAGAGATGCAATTATACAGCCAAACTGGAGGCTAAGCTCTCTCAACCCAAGACTGGACCAGGCAGTCAAGAGGAGAAGGGAATTACTTGCATCACACCACCAGTCTCACATAGAACTATGAAACCAGCACCGGCAAGAAACACACATAAATACACAAAAACATACTCGGAATAAAAACATACTCTAAATAAAAATCTGCAGAAGCAACAGAGACCTCCAAAGCAGACATCCAAGCAACCTCCACCCCCCAACACAAACCATGAAACACATATTTCACAAAACCAGTGTGCCACACAATCACAGCCCTTAAGGCAAAATAACATACCCAACACACTAGTAATAGGTGACTCTATAGTCAGGCACACTGACATCCCACTCACTAGGCTGAACAAGGAGAAGGATACTGTTAGCTGCCTGTTGGGTACCAGGATCCACCACATAACACAAACACTCAGGTCACTCCCGAACAAGTACAAATATGACTCTGTCATTGTCCATGTTGGTGTGAATGACCTGAGCCATACCTCCCTGGACTATATGAAAAGAGACATGGAGGAGCTCTCTGATCACATAGCTCAGGCCGGTATGACTCTGACCCTGAGTAGCATCCTGCCCTCTCCAAGAATGATACCATGGTATAGAGAACAAATTATCAATTTCAACAATTGGCTAGGCTTCTGGTGTCATTCAAAGGGGATCCAGTGTCTATCAGCCCGGGATGACATGCTCGACAAGCCACGCTGCTTCGCTAGAGATGGCTTGCACCTCTCACCCTTAGGCATTCGAATATTGGCCAAGGCTCTTGCCACCCCCATAGTGCCTTTTTAGGCAAGGCTCAAAAGACAAACCCACCGCCGTAAATAGCACAAGTAACAAAAAACTGAGGGTAATGCTACTCATTGCCTAAAGTCTAAACCTCAAAATGCATGCACTCAAGGCACTCCTCAGTATGGAGAAAATCGATATATGTGCAGTAACAGAAAGTCTGCAGAGAGCACCCCAACACTACCAGGCTACAACTCATACCATACATTTCTGCCACAAAATCCGGACCGAAATACAAAAGGCAGAGGAGTATCCATATTCATCAAGGATACCCACACCTCCAGGTTAGTGGCATGGCACGATGCTTCAAAGATCATCCACGTGCAACTAACAATGGGCAAAACTGCTATTCAAATCATAGCTTGCGACAGATCACCCACCATGTCCCAGGACCCCCACTCCGCATTTCTGGAAACACTGGGAAACATAAACGTCCTACCAAACACCCTGATATTGGGTGATTTCAATTACCCAAACATTAACTGGGAGAACTACTCAAGTGCAAACTCCCTTGCCCAACATTTCCTAGAATTTATAAACTCAAATGCCCTGGATCAACTGGTCAACACTCCCACCAGAGGTGACAACATATTGGACCTGGTCATCACCAACATGGGCGACCAGTGTTCCACACCGGAGGTCAACCCCTCGCTGGTTAGATCTGACCACAAACTAATCACTCTGGATATCCACATTCCGCCACCACCCCTGGTCAAAGAAACCACCGTGAAAAACTTTCAAAAGCAAACTTCATGTTACTTAAGACCGAGGTGGGAAGTTTCAAAGCCCCCATGCTAAAGGATAACGCTGTCCAAGTTGTAAAATCCTTTACTAATGCACTCCACGGGCACCTACAAGAATGCATGGATTGTGCTATCCCAAACAAAACCAAGACTCACTCCTCCAAGAAAAGGAAACCAGTCTGGTGGACCCCTGCCATAAACAAGCTATACAATAGAAGGAGGAAACTAGTACAGAAAAGAGTAAAATCCCAAGAAGGGAAGACATCCTTAATCAGTATCAGCAGGAAACTATGTTCCCTCATAAAATCATCCAAGGCTAGCTTCGAAAGAAAAATTGCCATGGACTCCAAAGATAATCACAGGGCATTCTTTAGCTATGTCAAGAATCTAAGGGGCAATTCTCAGATCTGCTCGGAGTTAGTGCAGAATGGTACAAAATACACTGAACCGACCGATATAGCCAATATCCTGGCACACAGGGTCAGTGCAAACTTCATCCCCCCTCTCACCCCCAAAAGGGCCCATAACTATACCAAAAGAATGTAGTGCCCCTGAAATCACAGACACTTAGGTTAAAACAGCCCTCTCCAAAGCCAAAAACACAGCATCAACGAGACTGGACGGTGTACCAGGCTGCATTGTACACGAGCTCAAAGATGAATTAACCCCTCACCTAAACACACTATTTAAACTCAGCCTCTCCACAGGCTATGTGCCCCCAGAGTGGTGCACAGCAATGGTTATACCATGCCACAAAGGTGGAGCCATAACGGACCCCGGGAACTATCGCCCTATAAGCCTGACTAGCTTGGTCTGCAAAGCTATGGAGCACATCATCATGGATCTCATTAACAAAGACATTGAAAACCTTCAAACACTGGACCCTACCCAGTTCGGCTTTGTTAAGGGCAGATCATGCCTCCTAAACCTAGTGGACTTCTTTGAGACAGTTACCAAGGCTATAGATGAGGGAAAGGTGGTCCACACAGCCTTCCTAGACCTTGCAAAGACCTTCAACACTATTCCCCGCTCAGGTATTATAGACAAGCTCACCAGCCTGAATATAATCCCCTACATCACGAGATGAGTTGCCAACTGACTCATGGACAGAACCCACATGGTAAGAGTTGCAGTAGCTAGGTCTGACTCTAAACCGGTTACAAGTGGCGTTCCCCAGGGCTCAATCCTAGGACCCCTCCTGTTCGGCATATACTTCTTAGAGGTACAGGCAAGCACATGAGGACTATGGCTGACCAAGTTTGCAGATGACTGCAAACTAGGGGCTATAATTGACTCTCCGGCTGACACAGACATCTTCCAAAACGGTCTCACTGAGACAGATACCTGGTGTCAAAACCATGGCCTCAAGACAAATGCCAAAAAGTGCATAGTCATCCCCTTTGGAAAAAACAAAGTACCCACAAACTACCACATAGGCAGTAGCCCCCTAAATATGGAAGACATAATAAGGGATCTGGGGACCCAAGTAGATAGTAACCTCTCCTTTGATAATCACATTGCCACAGTGGTTAGAAAATCCTTCTATGTGGCCCACCTAATCACAAAAGGGTTTGCATCCAGATCGAAAGAGGTCATTGGGCCCCTCTATGCATCACTCATCAGACCCATCATAGAGTACAATACCCCATTTGGGATGTACCTTACAAGACACCTGCAACAACTGGAAAGACCACAGAAGTACCTCACCAAGAGGGTCACTGGCCTCAAGCAGATGCCCTATGCAGCTCGACTGAAGAAACTCCAGTTGTACTTAGTTGCATACCACCTACTCAGAGGTGATCTCTGCCAGACATACAAGGCCATGTCCAACCCAGAATTGATGGTCATGCTCCACCTAAAGAAAACCATATCCCCTCGAGCCACATGCTCCAGGGATCTAAACCTCACCACAACAATAAATAGGACGTGCTGGAGGGATAGATTCCTGTCCCAGAGACTTGCCATGTTCTGGAACAAGATTCCAATCTACATTAGGCAGAGCTCCTCGCTAACCCTCTTCAAGAGAAACCTTGATGAGTGGATGGGAAACAAAGTTTACCCCAGGGATCACTTCAATGGCTCTGCTGGACAGAGGCACAGGGAACTAATCTAAGGGGGCGGCGAAAGCCACTACATTCTGGCTAGGCTTATAAATGCCTTCGGGCAGATAGCCTAGTACCTACCTATGAACCTATGAACCTACTCTGACTCTCTAAATATGCCATTACCTTATTTCTTTCTCTACTTAATATTGCAATTTCTCTTTGCATTATTCTAACGTATCTTTAATTTTTGTATGAAGTGGCTAAAATTTCTCTAAATATTTAATCATTGTCACTTAAGTTGTATCCATTTTAACCAATGTTTTCATATCATGTCTAATTTTGGTATAATTATGTAAACAGAAGATGTTTTGTATCACTTTTGAAGATTGCAAAATTATTATTCTTAAATGTTTTTGTAATACTTGGAGCTTTTCTCCCCTGGCTTCCACTAAAAATGAGTACCTACCCAGTTGGATTTTCTCAATCATCAAAGGTCAATAAATATAATTAAATAAATTAGAACCATACTGTCAGCTGTACTATTTTATGGTGTTTATGAGGCCTCATTAAAGCTATAGCATGAGATGTAGAGTTTTTGATGGCATTTGTGTTGCAGTGCATCATGCATATGCATAAGACCTCATTATAGTCATACTGTGAATTGCATTGTTTTTGATTGCAATTGATGTGTATTGTTTTGTGAATATGCATGATGCTTCATTATAGCCATACTATGAGTCATGCTCTTTTTGATGGCATTTATAATTTTTGAAATAATATGTCCAAAGCCTCATTCATATCTATACTGTAATCTATCCATTTTTATTTTATTTATAATGTAGTATTTTGTGGACATGCATGAGACATCATTATTACCATACTATGAGTTGTGTTGATTTTGATGAGATTTATAGTGTATTACTTCTTTCATATGCACAAGGTTTCATTATAGCAACACTGAGTTGTACCATTTTTTATGGTATTTATAGTAATATTTTGTGAATATGAATGAGGTCTCATTATAGCCTTAATATGAGCTATACTGTTTTTGTGGTATTTATAATGTAGTATTTTGTACATATACATAAGGCCACATTATAGCCTTAATATGAGTTGAAGTGTTGTTTGATGGCATATACTGTGTACTATTTCATGAATATGTATAAGGAAGGCTTCATTATAGCCTTAATGTGAGTTGTAGTGTTTTTGATGATATGGTGTAGTATTTTGTGCATATCCATGAGGCCTCATTATAGCCTAAATGTGAGTTGAATTGTTGTTGATGGTATAACTATGTCTGTAATATTTTAATTTGTGCAGCTTTTCTCCCCGGGCCTCCTCTGAAAATGGACCTACATCCACTCAGACTTTCCCGGTCAACAAATGTAAATAAATAAATCATTTATACTAAAGTATTTTTTGCTTATCCATGAGGCCTTATTATAGCCATAATATGAGTTGCCCTTTTTTTGGTGATAGCAGATGGTTTACTTTTGAGATGCCATGTAAGCTGCCTTTGCATAGTCTACAACACAATCTGTAATGTTGCATAATACACTGCATACATGAGATGCAAGCAGTTGTTCATGTTGCTGGGAACTATGTAAAATTAACAATTTGTAATCTTAATGCTCTAACCAATGGATCAATAAAACAGGCACATGGCTAAGTGGCTTGTCCTCAAGTAAACATACAGCTACAGTATTCTCTGAGAGGGCAGCAGACAGGGCCAGCAGAGCATTCAGGTGGCAGGACAAGAAAACTGTGAGTTTCATGCAACTTGTTAAAGATGAAGAAGGGTGTCTATCTGACCATAATCTCAATGCATTTCACGAGGAGTTCTTTGAGATGCTATTGCCAGGTGTCTGGCACAAAATTCACAAAGAAATAAGGTCATAAGCCATTAACAATCTATCTTGTAGTCCATGGTTTCATTCTTTCAGCCTCCCTATATCTACTATGCCTACTATGTGACACTGGCCTAGTCACTAAATCTGACAGTGCTCCCTGACAAAAGCCTGTGTGGTTTA
Source organism: Protopterus annectens (assembly GCF_019279795.1). NCBI lineage: Eukaryota > Metazoa > Chordata > Ceratodontiformes > Protopteridae > Protopterus > Protopterus annectens. Next base: position 118,775,760 of record NC_056732.1, read on the forward strand.
GTGCTCTACTCCAGTTAATAAATCGAAATATAAATTATAAATAATATCCACTGTTTGAATGAATTGTCTGGTAAGAGTTATAAGTGTGACATCCCTCCTCTGGGCCAGTGATCAAGGACCCTCAGTCCTCACCATTGACACCAATGGGGAATGTTTACTGAGAAAAAAATACACACACAGTATTTTCAGATGCAGCTCTCTGCACCAAGTACAATTTCCCTTAAGAGCACACAGGGAATGCACACACCAGTCCTGGGACTGGGCTTTCTCTCCAGGCCCCAAGTAAGACTCCCCACTAACACAACTATTGAGCCCTCAGCTGGGTGTTCCAAGCCAAATCCTCCACCACCCTTTCTGTGAAATCAACGCTCTCAGTGTCCCTGTTCAAAGCAGCTGACACACACACACACACACACACACACACACACACACACACACACACACACACACACACACAAACACACACACCTAGGAAAGGCTGGCACAGCTTACCCAGTTTGCCACCTCCACCCAGCGTATAAGGTAGATACACTGCCACCAGAACATCCCAAAGCCAGCTACTCTAAGGCTCTTATCAGGGTACCTAATTACTCTTAGCAAAATTAATAGTTATACAAATAGTAATGTTTCTAAGCAGCAATACTTTCAGGAGTGTGGAGCCACAATGCCACTAAATAAATGCAAGTACTCTCAAAAGTTAAAATATTTTCTAAAAGACCAGCTACAATAAAAGGTATAGATATATTTAATAATAAATAATAAAAAAAGAAACATGAAAACACTGAATAGCTATTTACAATAAACACCAGAGTTTCAATTCACAGGAAATATAAAAAAAAACACAGGCGGAAAGACTCAGACAGATACAGACAAACAATATTTAGCTAATCTCCTTATATTTTCCTAACTGATTAAAGAATTACTGTTCCCTGCTTACTTACTAAAGCAAAGCAAGATGAAGTTAGATGAGTGTCTCTTGACAGGTCTAATAAAGTGCTGAGTGCTTCTATCCCATCTCTCACTAGTATCTAAATACAATTTCAGTGCTGGCTATAGAATGACATCACATCTGGTCACCTGACTCTGTGGTTCTCATACTACCACCATACTAGCAACTGAGCCAGGATTTGGCATAGATCTGTCTCAATACACAAATAGATCTTTGATAAGGCTTAATACAGCATATGGAAGCTATAAAACAATTCCAACATTTCTACCATTCCTGCAGAATATTTTTTCATTGTGTCTCTGGCTACATTCAGACCTGTGAGATAGTATTTTTATGGCCTAAACCAAGTCATTTAATTTCAGGCTATTTTCTTAAGGCTAGCTGGGCTGAGCTTAACCCATTGCCTTCCAGTATCCTCTGTTAAAATATATACATTTCAGCAGTCACAATACAGCCTGACATACATGCATATTTCTTTTTTGTCCATCAGGACCACTGTTGATATATTTTTAACACAAGCAGTTTTACAAGTACATTTTAACACAAGCATCTGTACAACTCAGTTTGAAATTCAAATGACATATAATTCTTTACAAAACTCCAACTTGCTACGCTGGCATATCATACATATCCACTGCCCCACTCCCCCCTGGCACAGCTGGCACTATCTCACATCATCACAGAAAGTACCTGGAAAACTGATATTACGTCTTGCAGAGCTCACCAGTACCATTGAATATGTATGTGTTATATCAAGTTGTCTTTGTTTTGCTGTGTACCTGACTACCATTATTTGCAGTATTGGTAAGTTAGTGCAGTTGCACTGTGCAATATAGCATGAAGTGTTATATCTAGTTATGGTACAATGCATTATGTATGATATCAGTGTCATGCATTTGTATTACCTGTTTTTATTATGCACTGCATTTGTCAGATGACACTTTAGGCAAGTAAATGAGGTGTCATACTTTCCATTCTGTATTCCTGGTAGCATTTATACCTATTAACTAGCTACTGCATACAGTCTTGTGTCACAGGATTAACAACAATCTATACTGCATGGACTTAGCTTTGAACACATCTATGCGCTGTGAACTTATTCTGAATGGCACATCTGTGAATGAAGACAATTAACAAGTCTCTCCTGTTTTTGATTACAACTCTGTGCTGACTGTCATACTTACAGTCTTGTTCTGCCTAGGCTCATTGTTATATGCTCCTGAAGCCTGGCCAGCTCATAGCATTACATGGGGACAATTCTACAGTTTGTGATGTGTCCTTACTTTATGCATCAGGATTATATCTCCATGATGACAACTTCTGTAATCATTATTTCTTTAGTAGACTAGTTCTGTGGCACTGTTTGCTAAATGCTATGCAAGGGTGTATCATGGAACCCTGAGTTCTCCTGTATACAGTTATATATTTGGTTTTAGGTTGTTGTATGGCATAGATGTAGAAACACATATTTATTTTATTTATTTATTTATTTTACATTTGTTGACCGGGCTAGTCCAGCTGGATATATGTCCATTTTCAGTGGAGGCCCGGGGAGAAAAGCTCCAAAGGTTATAACAAGTAAGGGGAATACAGAAAAAATACATAGAAGATACACATATCAAAACAAAACAAATAATTGCAATACGCAATTTATAATATCATCCCGTAGTCTAAAATAATACATAGTCATAAAAAATTTTTTTTTTCCCATAGTATATATGAGATAAGTTGTATTTACAAGGATATTATGTCCATGGGGATCAGTCAGGATGTGTTATAGTGAGAGGGAAATATTGAGGTAGAGGAAAGGTGGAAGAAAGGTTAATCAGGATTGGTACAGGAGCAAAGCCAGTGTTTATTAAGATGGATTTTCAGTTGTTTTTAAAGAGTGGAAGAGTGGACAAAGATGAGATATTAAGTGGAAGTTTGTTCCACATTTTGCCAACTGAGTTGGAAAAAGACAATCTCCTGCAGCATTATTGGGTTTGGTACTATTAACTAGTAGTTTGTTTGAAGATCGTAGTTGTTTCAGATTGTTGTAGGGAGTAAGGAGGTTAGAGAGTATTGGTGTTTTGGATGGTTGATATAGAATGTTGTGAGCTATTGAGAGCTGTTGATAAGTAAGTTTGTTAGGAAGTTCAAGCCAGTTTAGTTGTTTTAAGTTCAGACAGTGGTGAGTTCTAAACTGCGATCCTGTGGCAAATCGAGCAATATTATGGTAAGATGAAGCAAGTTTCTTAAGGTTACATTTAGAGAGATTTGTGTAAATAGGGTAAGCATATAGAAGGGTAGAGAGGAGGTGAGATTGAGCTAAGGTGGTCCGGGCTTCAGGTGTAAGGAAGGATTTGATTCTGTAAAGGGATCCAATCTTTTTGTTAACTACTTTTATTGTGTTATTGATGTGACAGTCAAAATTAAGATTATTGTCAATAGTAATACCTAGTAGTTTTGTAGAAGAATCAGGAGTAATCTGAGTGTTGTCAGTGGAAGTAATAGAGAGGTTTAGGGAAGTAGTTTTGCGGGTAGGTGCAAACAGTAGTAATTTGGTTTTGGGGTTAAGGAGTAGACAGCGGTCAGAGAACCACTTTTCAACAGTGGTAAAGGTTTCTTGGGTGAGAGGTTGAAGTTCTGTTTGAGAAGCAGCAGTACAGATTATAGTGGAATCGCCTGCATATTGTATGCAAGTGGTGTTAGGTATAGCTGACTGGAGGTCATTAATAAAGATAGAAAATAGAAGTGGGCCTAAGATAGACCCTTGAGGTACTCCTATAGAAATAGGAAGGAGGGTAGATAGTGAACTTTTCCAGAGTACTGCTTGCTGACGATTTTCAAGATAAGAAGTAAACCAAGTTAAGGAGGAGGGATCTAGTGCTTGAGATTTAAGTATGTACAGAAGAAGTTTATGATTAACCATATCAAAGGCTTTTGATAGGTCAATGAAGAGAGAAGATGAGAGTTTATTGATGTTGCGGTTATAGTTGATGGAGTTGGTAAAGGAGAGTAATGCAGTAGTGGTGCTGTGGGAAGGTCTGAATCCATGTTGACTATTGGCAAGTAGGTTATTATGGAGAAGGTGATTTAGTAGTTGTTTATGGATACATTTTTCCATGATTTTAGCTATAGGTGATAATAGTGCTATGGGTCGAAAGTTAGAGAAGTCATTAGATTTGCCCCCTTTGTGAAGGGAAATGATATGGGATATTTTCCAGATAGAAGGGACAATACCCTCCTTTATAGATCTATTTATTAGGATAGAAATGGGATAGGCAGTGGCTTTAGCTCCTATTTGCAGGTACTCTGCAGGAAGCTTGTCGGCAGATGGGGTGGTAGGTTTAAGTTTTTGGAGTAGAGATTGGATATAGGAGGTAGATACAGGTTGTAGGTGAAGGGGAGGAAGATTAGTTTTTGAACTAGGTGAGAGTAGTTTAGTAGTGTCAGGAGAAAGGTGGCTTGCAAGAGTTTGGATGGCATTGGTGAAGAAAGAGTTGAAGTCATTGGCTATTTGTGTGTGATTATCTGGGTCAGAATCCTGAGGGTTTGGTGTGATTGCTTGGCCAGGGGATAGAAGATTATTAATACTAGTCCAAAATTTTTTGGGTTCTTTTATGGTGTTTTTCTGTAGTTGAAAGTAATAGTTCTTTTTATCTGTTAGAATAGCTTTTTTGGTGCTGTTTCTCAGTTCCTTAAAGTTTTGGTGGTCAATTTGGTTTTGGTAGCCCGCCATTTATCCCAGGATTTATTTCTGAGAGTAATTTTTGCTTTGTATTCTTGGTTAGCCAGGGTGCTGTTTTGTTTTGGTTCTAATGGTACGGCTTGGGGCATGATGATCTAGGATCGATAGGAATGTAAAGTTGAAGTATTCAACTGCTTCATTAAGTGGGAGATGTTTCAGTGGGGCCCAATTACAATGTATTAGTTCAGCTAGAAATTGTGCAGAGTTAAAATTTTTTTTTGTACGTAGAGTTTTATATGTGGTAGGTAAGGTTAGGTTAGTTTTGTATCTAATGATGTAGGTTAGAGAGTGGTCACTAAGGTCATCTGGAAGGATGCCTGTGTTGTAGGTTTGCAAGGGAGTATTAGTAAGAATCCATTCCAATGTGGTTTCAGTATTATTGGTTTTATTAGTTCTAGTAGGACCATTGATGAGTTGTTTGAAGCCAAATAGGTTGATATGGGAAGTGGGGTTATTACTGTTACAGGAATGCCAATCTATGTTAAAGTCTCCTAAGACTAGTGTCTCTTGAGGGAATTTGGTTGATAGTAGGTAAAGGATATGTTGAAGGGTGTTGATATTATTTCCAGGAGGTAGATAAGCACAGATGATATTTATGGATTTAGTAGTATTGATTTGAAGTTTAGAACTGATAACTTCAATATTATTGTCATTAGTAATAATCAGATTTAAGGTACTAATTTGGAGTTTTGTTTTATACAGAATTGCTACCCCTCCTCCCTTTTTGGCAGTACGGTCAAGTCTAATGATGTTATAACCAGGTGGGGTGATTTCACTGTCATTAATTGAAGGTTTTAGCCAAGTTTCAGTTAAACATAGAATGTCAAATTGATAGACTTCTAGAAGGGCATGAAGTTGACTAGTTTTGTTACAGATACTTTGTATATTGAGATGGGCAATAGACAGAGAATGAGTGGATATAGGGAATGAGAGAGATGTAGTTTTGTTTTGTATTTTGTGTGTAATGGTTTCATTATGTTGTGGGCCTGGATTAGGATGAATATCTCCATCCTGTAGAAGGTGGAGGAGTACGAGATATTTTTGTTGTGGAAGTTTATAGGAGTAGTCAAATATTTTCCTGGTTCTAGGTTTTTTGAATTTGAAGTGTGCTAATCTATGGTATTTGGCTAATAGGTAGTTGGCATGTATGGTTGGGTTTAGGTATGTAGAAGATAAATGTGTTGTAGAGGTAGAGGTGTGTTTTGAAGGAATTGAAAGAGAAGAATTAAGTGGATGTTCATAAGAGGTTAAGAGGTAAGTAACTATAAGAGAAGATATAAGTAGCAGACAGATAAGTATTTTAAGTTGTGGATGTATGGATGATATAGGCATATTATGTTATGTGGAGGTTAGTACTTAGGTGAGATGTAGTTTAAAGGTGTGGTGTGGGGTGGATGTGAGAGTAGAAAGATAGGGGATAAGGTGTGTTTGTAAAGTAGTGGGAGAGGTGTTAAGATAGGGGAGGAGCTAGGTTAAATTAGTGGGTGTGGTGTTGAGAAAGCAGGGTGGGTTAGTTAGGGATGCTAGAAATTTGATTGGAGTGAACTGAATAGGGTGTGGCTATTATTAGTATAAATGTAGGACCTCTGGGGCGGGTGGGAATTGGGGGCTGGGTAGGGGAGCAGAGTGAGCCCGCAGGGCGAACGGAGCGGGTAGAGACAAGAGAGTGAAGTACAAAGGGAGACAATCAGTGGAATGAGAGAATGTAGCAGGTAAGGTAGAAAGTGAGGAAGAAGTAGAGGTAAGTAAACAGGCTGGTATTATTAAGATATACCGAACAGATAGGTAGAGTATAGGAATAGAGTTAAAGGTACAGGGAGGGAGGTTGTATAAGAAAGCCTATAAAGAGAAGGAACTGAGAGAAAGTAACAGGGTGGGGGTGTCTATCATAGAAATTAGTTTAGTGAGGTGGGATACAGATTGGAAATGGTAAAGCGCCACCTAGTGGACAAGAACTGCTTGTAACAAAAGTTCACATACAAGGGTATCAGGCTATGAGAGAGGGAGTAAGGTTACTTCTAAAAACAGAGAGTCTTGGCTATTTACAAGTGTTTAGTAAAGGGATGAAAAAAGAAAGCTGGGGAGGTAGTAGGCTGCTGGCTATCCTAAATAGGGAACTTGCCTAGCATAACAGGGAAGTCTTAATTCTGAAATATGTGTAACAATGGTCTATTATCCAGAACAGCACATACTTTCAAATGTGTTAAAAACACGTGTCTCTCAAGGAGCAGGAGGGTAGTTTCTTTTGTTGCAGGTTGCTGTTCATATACAACTTACAACAGCCTCCTAGAGTAGCCACTGAGAACATGTACAACTGCTGCTAACTTATGACTATGGCTGCTATGTCATTGAGCATATTGCATTTTTTTACAGATCCTGTTGAAAAGGAAAATAACCAAATGCTGTCCCAGCTTCCACCCATTCTGCCTTCCTCTGCTTTGCCTTATATATGCAGACTTTGGTAACCATCTGTATGTTATCTGTTCCCTTTGCTTTGCTATTTTAGCTGCCAGCACACATGGAACTGTGGTAAGCTGCAGATCATTTATCCATGCCATCTGTACCAGGAAAGCTGGACAGGGGGTGCCCACATCATAGCTAGAAGCTGTGGTTACTACACTGTAATGTTTAGAAAAAGGGGCAGCCACTCCATACACATGTTGTTCATTTAGGATATGAATCACCATATTGCATCAGTAAGCATCCTGTAATGGCAGCACAGGGAGAGTGCCACCCTGCTTAGCATTAAGCTGGAGAAGCTGCTCTTGTTTTAACAAGTGGCTGCAAACTTTGCAAATCTTCTCAGGTCTAGTCAGAGGATGTACATGGACTGATGCATGGAACTGGATGAAAATATTTGACATTAAACTGGACCATTGGGGAATGTCCCATCTGCCAAACAAACATCAGAAAACAGAAGTGACTCACAGGTATGACACTGTACCTCTGTAATCCTCCTGTCCTGTACCTGACATATGTTAAATGTGTTGCATTACTACCTCTATGCACATTTGTAGCATACCTACTGTAGTGCCTGACTGACCTACTACTCTCTCCCATTGCTTACTTTCACATCTTGCTGGTTCTCCAAAAATATGGGGAAAAATGTAATACATTTCCAAAAATCAATGTTCATTATGTTCATCTCTATTTGTTCATTGCTCTGGCCCACTTCTGTAGTGTATGCTCTTACTGGCCTATTTTTTTTTTTTTTTGCAATACACCCTCTACATTGCACTTTTATCTGCTCTTCACTTTATCACTGTGGCTAGACCCATATGCATCCATTCTCCATTCTTTGATCTGTTCTGCAACTGCCATGTGTGTTCCTAGCTTAGGCATAGTATAAGCACATTCTATAAACTAGTTACATCAAAACATGATCATGGCGCACCTTAAATTATTGTGTTATGTCTGGTGTGCTGTTCTAAGCAGTGGTGTATGCTGTGACCTCCTGTTTTGACATACTATCCATCTGCTGGCCTACTCTGTGATCACTTGTTGGGATATTCTATCTGTTTTCTGGTGTACTCTTTGACCACCTGTTGTGACATACTATCTGTCTTGAGGTGTACTCTTTGACCACCTGTTGTGACATACTATTTATCTTCTGGTGTACTCTGTGACCACCTGTTGTGACATGTTATCTAGGTTCTGGTGTACTCTGTGACCACCTGTTGTGACATACTATCCATCTGCTGGCGTACACTGTGACCACCTGTTGGGATATTCTATCTGTCTTCTGGTGTACTCTTTGACCACCTGTTGTAGCATACTATCTATCTTCTGGAGTACTCTGTGACCACCTGTTGTGGCATACTATCTATCTTCTGGTGTACTCTGTGACCACATGTTGTGGTATGTTATCTGTCTTCTGGTGCACTGTGTGACCACCTCTTGTGACCTACTACCTATCTTCCCCTGTACTCTGTGACCACTTGTTGTGACATGCTATCTGTCTTCTGGTGTGCTCTGTGATCACCTGTTGTGACGTACTATCTGTCTTCTGGTGTACTCTGTGACCACATGTTGTGGTATGCTATCTGTCTTCTGGTGCACTGTGTGACCACCTCTTGTGACATACTACCTATCTTCCCCTGTACTCTGTGGCCACTTGTTGTGACATACTATCTATCTTCTGGTGTACTCTATGACCACCTATTGTGACAGCTTCATGCCTGAAGGCGCATAGTCCTTTCGCCTGCATGCTTTGACCATTACATTTTCTCATATGTGTTCCATCTGTGGCACTCAGAGCTGTTACATTAAACTTTTTAATGTATTTATTTATTATAATTGTATTTATTTTGCACCACTATGAGCTATTTGCTCTGCTAAACTAAAGTTTATTTGGTGGTATTGTGCACTATTTTCTCTGCTAAACGTTGTGGTATCTTATATGGTGGTGTTGCGTCATGATTTATACTTGCAGTAAGTCAGTTTTAGAAGTAAAACATTAAACTGCATTCAGTCGCTCATTTTCTGATACCTACTTATCTTGTTCAGGGTTGGGGGACAGTTATTGAAATATATAGACCCAGTCTTGGAGGAGATGCTAGTTAGCCCATCAGAACGTATCACTACATATACTGACACACATACATACACATATTATTATTATTATTATTATTATTATGTTTTACTGGTGAAAGCTGGACCACACACATTAGATTTTCTGGATTTTGTTGAGGGTGCTTTTTGGATTTGAGAGTTCTTTTACCATACACTTTTTTCTGTTATGTGAAATTCAAAGTGAGCTTCTTTGTGATAAAAGTAAATTGCAGTTTTTAACATTCTCATAAATCAGAGATAATGTTTAAAAAATGATGGCATGTTCCTAAATTAAGAACATAAATCTTGGGATTTCTTCTCAGGAAATAGAAGAATGAATGGATTGCTTAGTGGAATAAGCATACTATAAGAAAAAAAAAACACTTTTTTTTTTACTGTGTAATCCCAGACGTGAACTAACTGTTTAGACAGAATGTAATTTTGAGATCAATTCAGGGAAGCTCTTGGAAAAACTAACAAAAAGAGTAGAAACATGACTGGGGTAGAAACAGTTGTGTAGTGAATGTACATATTTCTTAACAGTACTACAATGTGAGAGAAACTATTTTCCGTTTTGCTATAAAAAAGTCACTTGCTAATGGATTTGCCAGACACTTGTTAAGATTTTAGATTTTGCAATATAAATCCAAAGTAAACAGTGTTCACATTGTTCTGTTAAGAGCAATCGTTATGATTTTAAAGTACACGTTAACCATTTTTGTATTTCATAGCCAAAACTGTTACGTTTCACATTTTTCCTCAAGCAGGAAGTGTTTCCTGTGGACAGGGCTGCAAACAAACCACAGGAACAAAGCCCACCACTTTGAGGCAAGCTCCAAAGCAGTAATGAGTGAAATTCTAGAAAAAAACGGGGGAGGGAAGATGATGTCATTGTAGCACTAGGGAAGTTAATTGGGAGGAGTTGTTGCTCAGTTTGTAGCTCTTCAGTTTTTCAAATCTTAACTGAATTTCTGAGCATATATTCTTAGCAGCAGGCAGACACAATCTAGAGCTGTGGAACTTTTACCTTAAAAACAGGATAGCCAGACCAAGAGAACACAGTGGTTATTTGCAAAATACTCGAACTTGAAAATTGGCATTTCCTTTATAAAAAGAAAGAAAAGAAAGGAACTATGTCCCAAAGTATGGTAACAGTGACTACTACAACTAGCACATCTACGTCTACAGCTCCAAGGCATGGCACCATAATAGATCAAGGGTATCTGAGATCCTACTCTGCCCTGCTAAAAGTGGCTCAAATGGTAAGAAACCGTCTTCACAGGAAGTGCTAACACTGCTGTTATCTGATGCAGTTTAATGTATAGGGGAACTTTGTACACAGTATGATGCTTATATGTGAACTGTAAAAGTGGAAGCTGACATCTTCAGTAGCACTTCTTAAAATGCACACTAGCATTTTGCTGTTTTCTCATTTCTTGATCTTTCATTGGGTTATTTAGCAGCTAACAAAATGGTGTATGTGAGGATGGGCAGCCTTTTAAAATTACATTATTTAAGATCTTTCTGAGTTATGATAGTAGTGTCAAACTATGTGATTTCTGTTTGAGAAATAATTTTGAAAGGACTGTGAACTGTACTGCAGTAAATGTTGTCTACAATTCTTCTCAACTGTTAAGATTTTTGCTTCATATTTTTGGTCTGTTCTTCATAAAATATGTGGTGTTCCGGCAAAGTGCTGAGGAATGAAGTCACTAAATGATTACATACATTTGAGGGTTATGTTTTACTGTAGTAACCCTCTGGCCATTTTGAGCAGAAGTGGGCATGCCCTGAGTGAATGACATGCCAAATGGCTGTGATGTAGCATGCAAATGATGCATGATTGACATGCCATGCAATATCATGCGTACATTGCTTGGTGACTGCTGTACGTGCGTATTCCACTGGGTGCGTAGTAGCAAAGCCCGCCTAGATCACGCCCACCGCATAGCAGTCCGGGACAGTAATGTATTTTTTTTTATGTTTTTGTTGCACCCCCCCCCCCCCCAAATTAAATATACCAATTCCGAGATTGCACTACATAGAGGAAGAGGGTAAATGGTTATATTTTCTAAACACATTTCATATATGCTGTATCTAATTTGATGAAATGGATGAAATAATCTTCTCTTTAATAAACCAAGTACATACGATCTGTGTACTGCATGCTTAGAATGCCAGCTCAGTATTCATGCAAGAAGACATCAACATGACTATTCATCGATTTTGCAAAATGTCACCTGTTGCTGGGTGTTGGGCAGGGTTTGGGTCGGCCTTGCTAGTGTGCATCCGAGGGGGTTACTATGGTAAAAGCCCATTTGAGTTACAGACTTCATGTCCTTCAGAAAATGCATGCTAACCAAAAACTGTTATTCTAGCAACTTCAGAAGTTTAAAAGAGCAGTATTTAATATCTGCCCCTGTTTTGGGGTATCCCATTATTTTACCTTTGTCCAGATTTCATGTGCTAAGAGGTTGAGGGACATGTTATTTACTGATGTAAAATCTGAAATTAAAAGTCATTCTAAGCCTAGAAATGAGTAAGGCTTTATTCAAATAAATACCTGTACATGACAGTATTTAATATCTGCCCCTGTTTTGGGGTATCCCATTATTTTAGGCTTTGTCCAGATTTCATGTGCTAAGAGGTTGAGGGACATGTTATTTACTGATGTAAAATCTGAAATTAAAAATCATTCTAAGCCTAGAAATAAGTAAGGCTTTATTCAAATAAATGCCTGTACATGACGTGAGTACTTTGTTTCCCTTGGGCAGAATGTTCTAGAAGTTGTATGTAATATATGTGTGCTCTTTTAAACGCTTAGCATCCCATATTACACAGCTGCAGGCATTCCTACATCTGAGCAGCACTGCAAAATGTTATATGGCTGCAGAACACTGCTAACAGAAATTAGTGTGGTTAACGTCCTAAAAAGCTAATATTTAACATTTCTCAGCATGAATGTTTAGTTTTGTATTGGCTGTTTATGTATTTACATTGATTTATTGATTAATTTGTTGGGCCAATATGCTAGGTTGTAGGTACCAGTGTTGCAGTAAGATTCTGGGTAATTTTTACAAAGTCTGAGGTACCTTACTTGGCGTTTAACCACCAACATGCTGGATAATAGAAAAAGACACTGATGTCAAAGCACTGTCTCGTTAACTAACCTGCTGAATTCTCTTTGTACCTTTCTCTTTATGATCATGCAGATTTCATGAATTATGTGATATAATGTGTTATTATAGATAGGTGGTTTCATAGAAAGTAAACCTGCTCCTGTGTAGTATGGTGGCTCAGTGATTAAGATCTTTGCCTCACAATTACAGGCCCACCTTCAGCTCACTTCCTGTGTGGTTTGCATGTTTTCCCCATGTTTGCGTAGTTTCTTTATCCAAACCTTTAGTTTGATTGCCTGCTGCTAATGTCCACATATGTTGTGTTTACCCATACCTTTGTGCCCTGAATCATGGATGAAAAGGGTCCATGATATCAGTTTGGTTAGCAAAAGAATAAATTCTGACCTAGACCAGATTAAATAAAACACCAAACTGACCCATTGGATTGAGTGCATGGGTTTTGCAGCATAATCAGTGTCCTCATGAAGTACTCACTGGTCATTATATGTTGTTGGGAGAAGAAACATGTTGTGAAGCTGAAGCACAAGACGGACAGCTCTCCTAGCAGTCAGCCAGGCAGTATGGAAAAATGTGCAAACCCCAGTGTGCATCTATTCTGGCAATTGTTTTGATAAGTGGATACGTTTTACAAAACACATGGACTTATTATGTGTATGGTTGTTTTGAAAAGTGTGTAAGTAAGCGAGTATTTTGGGGTAAACATTTTTGCAAATAGAAGACGCTGGAATGGAACCAAGATATCCTTGTTACAGAAGCTAGTTTAAAGCTAATGGCACCAGATGTATGTGCAAAATGTGTATTTTATATTCAGACTTTACAGTGTTGCACATTTCCTGTTCTCCATCCAGTTGTCCAAGTTACACTCAAATTGGGTTAGAGAGGAGCTCTGCTTCACATGGATGGAAGACCTGTTCTTGGGAAGGTTTAGTCTATTGGATACATACCTGTCTCTGCAGCAGGTCCTAAGTATATCACAGGCAATGTTTAAGTCTTTATAAAAGGTAATTCTGGTGCTGCTTGTTTTGCAGGTATGCAGGAGGTCCATTAGAGTGGGGTATGATGATGCATTGTATGCCAGGCATAGATCTCCCCTCAACAGCCTGTAGGAGATAGAATACAGAGATAAAGCTTTGAAGCAGCTACATAGGACATGTTATTAACACCCTTGTATTATTTTGGTGAGGAGCCTCTGTGAGCATTCCAGTTGTTGGATGTGCCTGGTTAGGAGGCATTGTACTCAATGGCAGGTCTGATGAATGCCAAATACAGTGGAACAATGACCTCCTTGGATCTAGATTTCATACCTTTGTTTATAAGTTGCACAACATAGACTATTTCCTCACTATCACAGACATCATGGTCAAAGGCTAGATTACTGTTTGCATGTATCCCCATATCCATGACTGTTAGGGGTGTGTTGTCATTATGTTAGTTACTAGGGGTGTCTAACTTCCCAAAGGATACTATTTTGCATTTGTTGGCATTAAGTTTTAGTCCATGGTTCTGACACCAGTTATCTGTCTGTGTCAACCCTTCTTGGAGAACATTAGTGTCAGTGGTGAATTGTATGACTGGTCCTAATCTGCAGTCATCTGCAGAGAGACCCTTGACATTCGCCTTGATCTCAGAGAAGCAGATGTCAAAAAGAAGAGGTTCCAGGACCAATCCCTGAGGGAGTCAGCTGGTAACTGGCCTATTTTTAGAGGTGTACTCCCAATTCTAACTTCCTGAGTCCTGTCTTTGAGGAAGCTTGCTATCCATCAGGTGACATAAGGGTTTATACCTAACCTCTTGAGTTTTCCAGTGATGTCCAAGTGGAGTATTGTGTCAAATGCCTTGGCCAGGTCAAGGTAGACCGTGTGAACCATTTTGCCCTTGCCCACTACTTTGGTGATTCTTCTTAAAGAAGTCCCCCAGGTTGCATAGGCATGATCAAACCTTGACAAAACCATAGGGGGTTGGGTCCAGAGTCTGAAGGTTTCCTGTGTTGTTATTATTTCCATGATAATTCTTTACATGGCTTTACATATAAAACTTGTGAGATTTATGAGTCTGTCATTTCCAGGAAATGTACGTGGCCCGCCTTTGTGCAAAGGGATGATGGTTGCTGCTCTCCATTCATGAGGCATGAAGCCAGTTTGGAGGCTACAGTTAAATAGAGTTTCTAGAGGCCCTGATAGTTCATGGTTCATGTTTCATGATGTTTAGAAAGCAGTCTGGGATATTGTTGGGGCCCATCAATGCAGTGTTCCTGGATTTAGAGAGAGCATTACAGACCTGTTTCCTAGTGATTTCCTGAGGGGAAGCTGGGGAGGAGAGGGGGCAAAGTCAGATCTGAATTTGTCTACCTGTAACTTTGCTATATTTTCTGACTCATGTAGGTGGCTCCATTAACAATGAGCTCTGCAGACAATTGTGTATAACCTTTGAGGTTGCGAGCATAGCTAAAGAATGCTGGTTGTTCTTGGTCTGGGAGACCAAATTTAGCTCAAATTTCGCTTTGGTAGACATTATTTGTCCTCCGAGTTGTTTGTTTAGTTTGATCATAAGAAGTTAATAGGCTATTGGCCTTAAGGCCCTTACAAGCCTAGCCAAGAATTTAGCCCATGTTCCAACAAGTCAGCACCCTATGCCACTGTCCAGCAGGGACACAGGTGGAATCCCAGGGGTGTATTTTCTGTTCCCCATCTAGTTATCCAGGTTGCTGTTAAAAAGGGTTACTGAAGTACTCCACTTGACATGGAGAGGGAGTCTATTCCACAAAAGGGGGAGTGTGTGGGACACAAGTCTGTCCCACCAGCAAGTCCTATTAATGTCACAGACCAGGTTGAGGTCATGTGTGTGGATTACTCGAGTGGACCCTGACTTGCGGATATGCAGCAGTCCCATCAAGACGGGGTCTGAGATTGCTTTGTATGCAAGACAGAGGTCACCTCTTGAGAAGTCTGTAGGAGAATGAATAGAGGGACAGGGCCTTTAGCCTATCGGTGTAGGGTAGATGTTTTGAGGCCCTGGATTCTCCTGGTGAAGAACTGCTGTGGTCTATCCAGCTGCTGCATGTGCTTTGTGAGGTACATGCCAAAAGGGGCACTGTACTCATAGTAATGGGTCTTATAAGGGAAGAATACAAAGATGTTATGACCACTTTGTCCCTGGATGAGATACGCTTACTAATGAGGTGGGCCATGTAGAAAGCTTTCTGTACAACAGAGGCAATATGGTGGTCAAAAGTCAGTTTGCTATCAACCTGGGTGCCCAAGTCTTTCAC
Organism: Protopterus annectens; assembly: GCF_019279795.1. Classification (NCBI taxonomy): domain Eukaryota; kingdom Metazoa; phylum Chordata; order Ceratodontiformes; family Protopteridae; genus Protopterus; species Protopterus annectens. Next base: position 118,791,401 of record NC_056732.1, read on the forward strand.
TACTGATTGCAGGCTTAGGACTTTATTATCAATGGGATAGTTTGTGGGGACGTCACTCTCCCCAAAGGGAATGATGATGCATTTTTTTTGGCATTCAGTTTGAGGCCATTTTTCTGGCACCAGTCATTTGTTTGGGTGAGACCCTCTTGGAGGATGTCCACGTCACTAGGGAAATTGATGACAGCACCCAGCTTGCAGTCATCTGCAAACTTGGTCAGCCATAGCCCACTGGTTTTGGCCTGCATCTTAAGAAAAGTATATCCCAAACAGCAGCGGCCCCAAGACTGATCCTTGGGGTGCACCGCTGATTACGGGTCTACTGCTTGAGGTGGCTTCACCTATTTTGACTAGGTATTTCTATCATTGAGCCAGTTTGCTACCCATCTGGTAACATATGGATCGATGCCTAGTTGACAGAGTTTATCTATTATACCTGAGTAGGGAATAGTATCAAAGGGTTTGGCCAGGTCTAAGTAGGTGGTGTGTCTTCCCCTCATCCATGGCCTTTGTGACTGTCTCAAAGAAGATGACCAAATTTAACAGGCATGACCTCCCCTTGACGAAACCAAACTGTGTGGTATCGAGTGTCTGGAGGTTGCCAATGTCCTTATTAATGAGGTCCATGGTAATCCACTCCATGGCCTTGCAGATCAGGCTAGTTAAGTTGATAGGTCTATAATTTCCTGGATCGGTGGACAGTCCACCTTTTGTGCAAAGAGATGACAGTGGCTGTCCTCCACTCTGCTGGGACGAAGTCGGTACTCAGGCTTTGGTTGAATAGGGTGCCTAATGGTGCTGGAAGTTCCTGCCTGTTTTCATGTAGGTTGCAGCCTGGGATGTTATCAGGTCCCATGGAGGCTGTATTTATTTGCCTTTGAGAGGGCAGTGATGATTTTCTCCCTAGAGATAAGGGGAAGGCCGGGTACTGGGGATGTCCTGTTTTACTGATGGGGTGACAGAGGGGTGAAGTTTTCACTGAACCTGTCTGCCAGCAGGTTGGCTGTATTTACAGTGTTTGTGTATGTGGTGTCCGTCACCATCAGTTCTGAGCAAATCTAGGTGCTTCTCTTGAGATTGCGGACATATTTGAAGAAGGCTTTATGATTGTCTTTAGTAGATGTAGCCAGTTTGGACTCAAGTTTGCTTTGGAGGATTTCACTAGTGCTCTTAATTGCTTGTTCAGGCTAAGGAGATTGCTTCCAATTAGGCACCTGCTCCTTCTTGGTCCTGGACAGCAATTTTTTCCTTGATTATAGAGTTTATTTATTGCAGATGCCCACCAGACAGGTTTACTCTTCCTTGAAGAGGATGATTTCATCCTGTCGGGTATTCCTGATTCTATGCAGCTGTATAAATCCTCATATAGTACTTTGGTGTAGGTTTGGACATATGTGCCAGTTGCTATGGAGGGGGTGGAGACTGTGAAGTTGTTTATACCTTCCCTCAGGAGGCTGTAATCGGCTTTGTAGAAGTATTTTTGTTTGACCCATAGCTAGGGAGGGTCAGGGGAGATGGTGACTTCAAAAGTGATTGCTTTGTGGTCGGATCTTACCAGGGATGATGACACTGTGGGGATGCCGCAGTGGTTACTCATGTTGGTTAATACCAAGCCTAAGATATTTTCACCTCTTGTGGAGGGGGTGGACCAACTGGTCCAAGGCATTTGCATTGACAAAATCAAGGAATCTCTGGGGATTTGTGTTTTGGCAGGAGTATTTCTTCGACTCTGTGGTTGGATAGTTAAAGTCACCCAGGATCAGGTCAAAGGGTTGAATCTTGATAGATTCCTAGAGGTCCAGATAGGTGGAGTGGGCACCTTGAGTCAAAGTTGGAGGCCTATAGCTAGCTATGATTTTAATAGGGGTCTTGTCGATTGTTAACTGCACCTAGAGTGTTTCCTCTGTGTCATACTGTTTGACCAGCCTGGAGGTGTATATGTCTTTTTGTATGTATATATATATATATATATATATATATATATATATATATATATATATATATATATTCTGTTTGAATTGAGGCATCATTCTTGGTGATGATAGAATGCTGCTTAAGGCTAGGAACATACCTGCCTGGGACACACATTCAGCGAGCTCGATCATGTGTCTCTTCATATAGTCCAGGGAGGTATGTCTCAAGTCATTCTTGCCAACATGGACCATGACAGAGTCATAACAGTACCTGTTGAGACACTTGAGTGCATGGGTGATATGGCGGATTCTGGCACCAGACAAACAACTAACCATGACTTTTTCGTATCCAGCTAATATGCTGGGTTTATGTTTAGGCCTTAGTGGCTGTGAGACACAGGTGTGTGGACTATGTGTGGCATGTGTTGGGCAGTAGAGTTCAGAGTTCATGTGTGTTTTTGCCTCAGAGGGCTCTTTTGTTTTGTGGGGGTGTGTTGTGTAGGTGTGGGTGGTGTTTGAGGTGTGGTGTTCATGTTAACAACCTTCTCAATGCCAGCTGTACTGGCTTGTGGGGGAGACAGCACTAGGTGCTTGATGTATTTGCATCTCTCACAGTTTGTGTTCCTAGGCGATAATAGTAGAAAGTTGTCCGTGTACATGAGGCAGTTGCTACATTGTCTCAGGATGATGAAGGTACTTTTATCCTGCCGAGTGCTACATGATTTTTTTCCTTCTGTTATATAACCTACTGATGTTGTGATTCCACCAGGGTGGTTTGTTTTTTGAGTAGTTCTGTAGTTATTCCTGGTAGATACAGCTGCTTCTGTACAGCTTTAACATGCTTGTACAGGGTTTCTGTGAACAGTTTTGGATAGGCAGCACTGTTCTCAGGGTTTAAGGGTGCTTGAAACTTTGCCAAGTTATCAGTTAATAGTAGAGTAGATCCTGAATATTCTGGGGTTAAGTGGGGTTCTGGGTTTTATTTTTACTTCAGAGAAGACCATTTTATAGTCTGACCTCACCGGGGGGAACATTAGACTAAGGGTTGTTCAGCTCTCTCCAATATTAATGAGGACCATATACAGTATGTTTATACCCCTGGTCAACATATTGACATTCTGGTCCAGGGAGTTTGTGTTTACAAAATCCAGGAATCTGTGTGCCTACATATTTGTTATCATATAGAATTCACAGTTAATAGTGAGGTAACTAAAGGTGCCCATAAATATGGTATTGGGTTGGACGGTGAGTGTTTCAAGTAAGTTTAAATACATGTTATGGGTTTCATGGATCATAGAGTGGACCTATAGATTGCAAGGAAGTGATATGGGATTTTGCCTATGGTGATTTGAATGTGGAGAAGCTTAAGTGTATTGTCCTATTTGATTAGCCTTGAAATACAATTATTTTTGATGTAAATCAAGATACCTTCACCTTTAGTCCTTGCCTGTTTAGTAGCTGGTCTAAATGTGTGGAATGCTCTTTCTGGCATTAAACCATGTCGCAGTAACTATACAAATGTCAGCATCCTACAGGGTTAGGAGAGCTTGTAAGGAGAGGAGCTTCTTGTTTAGACTCCTAGCATTGAGCAGTAATACTTAGATTTTCTTGTTTTTGATATTCTATTGGGAGTGTTCTGTTTGGCATTGCCTAAAAAAGCACTATGGGGAATACAATTTTTTAGCTAATATTCAGAAGTGTAGAGAGGAAATGTGAAGGACATCCATTAGCAAAGCAGTGTGGTCTGTTGACCATCTCCCTTCATGCTGACAAATATTGTACTCCTTAGAATGACACCAGAAACTAAGCCAGTTATTAAAGTCAGTCATAACTGTTCTTATTATGGCATCATCCTTGGAGAAGATAGAATGCTGTGCAATGCTATGCTCATACCAGCCTGGAGGACATATTCCAAGAGTTCTGTGATATCTCTTCATATAGTTTGGGTGGCACAGTGGTGCTGCAGTTAACATTGTCACCTCACAGCAAGAGGTTATCTGGTTCGAATCTCGGCTGGGGTGCCTTCTGTGCGGAGTCTGCATGCCCTCCCTGCATTTACTTGGGTTTCCTCCAGGTACTCCATTTTCCTCCCAAATTCCAAAGACATGCAGCTGGGCCATTTCTCTACGGGCCTGCACTGAAAATAGGCTCTGTCCTAGTTGGACTTTCCCAGTCAACAAATGATTGGTGTGTGCGCGTGCGTGTGTGTACGTGCATGTGTGTATGTACGCGCGTGTGTGTGTATGTATATATGTATATATATATATATATATATATATATATATATATATGTGTGTGTGTGTGTGTGTGTATATATATATATATATATATATATATATATATATATATATATATATATATAATATGTATGTACTGATCCAAAAAACCTTGGTACGTGTATTAATGGGAGGTGCTCAGGTCAATAAACACCACACACAAAAATGAAACCAGCACTCAACCCAGCAAAGCTTCAATGTATGATAATCCTGTTATAGGCAAAAAAAATGAATCTGGAGGCACTTTTTCAAAGAGCTAAATAGCTCTAATATTCTTTACTGCTCCATCATCCTCACGGCAGTGGAAAAGTGAACAACCAAATGCAGACAACAACAGACCGCATCCGGTTTCACCCCCTGGCGTCCTCCGTGTGTAATCTCCATCCGTCTGCCTTCAGTTTAAATATAAGGCTAAACAAAAAAACATAGCAGCATTTAAAGACATTATTATATAATATTTGACATTATATAAGACAAGATGTATATAAATATAAATAAATGCAGCACCATCAACCATCATTTTACAATAGCTGAACATAAATCTAACAGGTATTTAAGTACATCTCAAATATAAGGTATGGGAATGTAATAAAAATAAAAAAACTTCTTATACCACACATTTGACATAATACTTATAATCTATGAACACCCAAACCAAATATTGATGTTGTGGAAAACAAAGACAAAAACAGAAACAAAAACATTATAAGTCATCAGCAATACCCATTTAAACCAGGTTTATATAAAGCTCCCAAATTAATGATCCAAAGTTTTTCTTTCCTATCCAGTATCCTATGTTTAGCTCTTTCTGTTAAATTTGACCCTATGACCATATCTATCCCTAAGAATATAAAATGGGCACGATCGGAACTGTAACGGAGGTGAATATTGGCACTGAAATGGAATGTGCGTTTAAAGATTTAACTGTGTGTTCTAAAAAATTTCAATCAACAATGTGGCACATCAAACTGTTGAAGGCATATCTAGAGGCTAAGATAGCTCCGCGAGGCCATATGTTTAACCTGGAGTAGGGAAGCAGGACATTGACTTTATCTCTAAATGGCAGTTAGTACAAAATACTGCATCCAAAATGTTTTTAGAACTTTTGGTTTTGTATTATGATAAAACATTGATTGATATTAATGTTAAATTAGATACAGCCTCCTTGAATGTACAGCAATATGAAAAACCTGGTGAATGTAAAAAATTGTATGACGTGTGTAGAACAGATGAATGTATTTGACAAAGAGCTTAAGACACGCAAACTTAAAAAAGTAATAGGGATTTGAATGATTTTAAAAATGATACAGCATTTTTGTGGAAACAAACAAAAAGGGCTGTAAGATTTTTTGGAACTGTAAATAGATCTGGTCGGGAAAAACAAAAGAGGGGGAAATCTATTTTAAAGTCAGTACCATGTGTTATACAGATTCAAGTGCTTTGGAGATTTCCTCAAATCCACCTAGTATAGACACAGAAAATGACTTTGGAGACACTTTCGAGCAAACATCACCTATACCTAAGAGAACTAAAGGGAAAGCGGGCCCTTTAGGAGAGGCGGACATAAGCATCGGAGACCAACTAGATTTCAGAATGGAAGTGGTGGAAAAGACATTCAGGGACACGATGAAAATACCACTGTAAATGAGACCTTTGACAAAGATGATTTGATTGTTAATTTAACTAATGTGAATTTAACATCTAATGAGAGAAGTGTGTTGAATAAAGGGTTGAATTATGTACCCTCTAGTTTTGTCTCTGAATATGACATCAATGTGGATGTTAAGAGATTTTGTAGATTGTTGAATCTGAAACTTTTTTTGCAAAGACGGATGGTAACAATATTCTATCTATTGGGTTTAAAGTTAAGAAATCCATCTTCAACCTTTCCTATGATTCTAAAGTAAAACTGTTCGAAGAGTTAGTTTTAAGGGACCTACATAGTCATTAGACTACCATATTTAAACATTATGGCTCTAACCTTAATCATAATGAGAGACAAGCGCTGAAGCGTCTTAAGGATAACAAAGATGTAGTAGTAGTCGGGGCTAATAAAGGGGAGCTATAGTATTATGGAGTACGTTAGATTATACAAATGAAGCGCTAAGACAATTAGGGGATGTTAAGTTCTATTGTAAGTTACCTTATGACCCCACAAAAGAATTCAAAAGAAAGATAGATGTCATACTTCTTTCTTATAAAGAAAAGGGGATCATTTCTGATAGCCTAGTACCTACCTATGAACCTACTATCTGCCCGAGGGCATTTATAAAGCCTAGCCAGAGTGTGTCAGCTTTTGCCTCCCCATTGATTAATTAACTGAGCCTCTGTCAAAAAGAGCCAATGAAGTGATCCCAGGGGTGTATTTTCTGTTACCCATCCACTCGTCAAGGTTTCTCTTGAAGAGTGTTAGTGAGGGGCTCTGCCTAATGTAGTTAGGAATTTTGTTCCAAAGCATGGGGAGTCTCTGTGACAGGAATCTATCCCTCCAGCATGTTCTATTTATTCTTGTGGCGAGGTTTAGCTCACTAGAGCGAGTGGCTCGCAGTGACTTGGATTTCTTTAGGTGGAGCATGTCCATCAATTCTGAGTTGGACATGGCTTTGTAAGTCAGGCAGAGTTCACCTCTGAGTAAGCGATATGCCACTGAGTACAGCCGGAGTTTTTCCAGTCGGGCTGCATAGGACATATGTGTGAGGCCAGTAATCTTCTTGGTGAGGTACTTTTGTGGTCTTTCCAGCTGTTGGAAGTGTCTTGTGAGGTACATCCCAAATGGAGCATTGTACTCTATGATGGGTCTAATGAGTGACGAGTAGAGGGGTACTATAATCTCTTTAATTCTAGATGCGAAACCTTTAGTAATTAGATGGGCTACATAGAAGGATTTCCTAACTACTTTGGCAATATGATTGTCAAAGGAGAGATTACTATCTACCTGGGTCCCCAGATGTCTTATTACCTCTTCTGTATAAAGGGGGCTGCCACCTATGTGGTAATTCATGGGTGTTTTTCCCAAATGGGATGACTGTATTTTTTGGCATTTAGCTTGAGACCATGACTTTGACACCAGGTATCCATCTCAGTAAGGCCCTTTTGGAGAATGTCCATGTCAGCCAGAGAGTCTATTATGGCTCCCAGTTTGCAGTCATTGGCGAACTTGGTTGGCCATCGTCCTCCTGTGTTTGCCTGTACTTTGCCTACATGCTGAAGAGTAGGGGTCCCAGGACCAAGCCTTGTGGGACACCACTTGTGACTGGTTTAGAGTCGGACCCGGAGCCTGCTATTCTTACCATGTGCGTTCTGTCTGTAAGCCAGTTGGCAGCCCATCTCGTGACGTAGGGGCTTATGTTCAGGCTGGTGAGTTTTTCTATAATTCCCACGTGGGGAATGGTGTCAAAAGCCTTGGTGAGGTCAAGGTAGGCTGTGTGAACCACCCTCCCATCATCTATGGCCTTGGTGACTGTCTCAAAGAAGTCAACCAGGTTTAATAGGCATGATCTGCACTTAACAAAGCTGAACTGAGTCGGGTCAAGTATTTGGAGGTTCCCAATGTCTTTGTTAATGAGTTCCATGATGATGCGCTCCATAGCCTTGCAGACCAGGCTTGTCAGGTTTATGGGGCGATAGTTACCAGGGTCAGTCGTGGCCCCTCCTTTGTGGAGCAGAATAACCATTGCTGTCTGCCATTCTATGGGCATGTAGCCTGTGGAGAGGCTGAGGTTGAACAGTATGTTTAGGTGGGGGGTTAGTTCATTCTGTAGTTCGTGCAAGATGCAGCCTGGGACACCATCTGGCCCCATTGACACTGTGCTTTTGAATTTTGAAAGGGCTGTTTTCACCTGTGTGTCTGTGATTTCTGGGACACTTTTCTGGTATTGTTGTGGGCTCTTTTGGGGGTAAGAGGGGGGTGAAGTTTGCACTGAATCTGTCTGCCAGGATGTTGGCACTATCAGTAGGTTCAGTATATTTTGTGCTATTTTGCACTAGCTCAGAGCATATCTGCGAGTTGCCACTTAGATTCTTGACATAGCTAAAGAAGGCTTTGTGGTTATCTTTCAAATCCTTGGCTAATTTACTTTCAAAGTTAGCCTTGGATGATTTTATGAGGGACCTTAGTTTCTTACTGATACTGATCAGGGATGTCTTTCCTTCTTGGGATTTGCTTTTTTTCTGAACTAGTTTCTTCCTTCTATTGAATAGCCTGTTTATGGCAGGGGTCCACCAGACTGATTTCCTTCTCTTAGGGGAGTGAGTCTTGGTTTTGCTAGGGATGGCACGATCCATGCATCCTTGTAGGTGCTCATAGAATGCATTTGTAAAGGTTTCTGCATCTTGGGCAGCATTATCCTTTAGCGTGGGGGCTGTGAAACTTACCACCTCTGTATTAAGTAAGGTGAAGTTTGCTATAGAAAAGTTTTTCACTGTAGTTTCCTTGGTGGTGTGGTGTGGACTTACAGAGTGATTAGTTTATGATCTGATCTAACCAGTGACGTGTTGACCTCCGGTGCGGAACACCTGTTGCCCATGTTGGTGATGACCAGGTCCAGTATGTTTTCACCTCTGGTAGGGGAGTTTACCAGCTGATCCAGGGCATTTGAGTTGATAAATTCCAGAAAGCGCTGGACCTGGGAGTTTGTACTTGAGTAGTTTTCCCAGTTAACAGTAGGGTTAATTGAAATCGCCCAATATCAAGGTGTTCGGTAGGACTTTCATGTTTTCCAGTGTCTCCAGAAAGGCGGAGTGGTGGTCCTGGGTCATGGAGGGTGATCTGTAGCAGGCCACAATTTGCATTGCAGATTTGCCCGATGTTACTTGCACATGGATGATCTCAGAGGTATCATGCTGCGCCACTAACCTGGAGGTGTAGGTATCCTTGATGAACATGGATACACCCCCTCCTTTTGTGTTTTGGTCCATGTTCTGTGACCGAAATGTGTGGTATGAGTTGTAGCCCAGTAGTGCTGGGGTGCTCTGTGGAGCCTTGAACCAGGTTTCGGTTATTGCACAGATGTCGACGTTCTCCATACTGTGGAGTGCTTTGAGAGTGCTCATCTTGAGATTTAAACTCCTGGCATTGAGTAGCATAATCCTCATTTTTTTATTTGTGCTGTTTACGGAGGTGGGTTTGACTTTTAAGCCTTACCTTAAAAAGGCACTATGGGGCAGCAAGAGCCTTGGCCAGTATTCAAAAGCCTAGGGATGACAGGTGCAAGCCGGCTCTTGCAAAGCAACAAGGCTTGTCGAGAATGTCATCCCAGGCTGACAGACACTGGATCCCCTTTGAATGACACCAGAAGCTTAGCCAATTGTTTAAATTGATCATTTTTTTCTTTATACTGCGGTATCATTCTTGGTGAGGGCAGGATGCTACTAAGGGTCAGGGTTATACCCGCCTGGGCTACATGTTCAGAGAACTCTTCCATGTCTCTTTTCATGTAGTCCAGGGAGGTACATCTCAGGTCATTCACACTAACATGAACAATGACAGAGTCATATTTGTACTTGTTCTGGAGTGACCTGAGTGTTTGTGTTATGTGGCGGATTCTGGCTCCCGACAGACAGCTAACAGTAACCTTCTCCTTGTCCAACCTAGTGAGTGGGACATCAGTGTGCCTGACTATAGAGTCGCCTATTACTAGTGTGTTAGGTATGTTATTTTGCCTTAAGGGCTGTGATTGTGCGGCACAGTGATTTTGTGTTTTATGTGTTGTTTGGTTTGTGACGGGAGGTGCAGGTTTTTTGGGTGTCTGCTTTGGAGGTCTCTGATGCTTTTGCAGGTTTTTATTTAGTGCCTCTGAGTATGATTTCATGTATTTATGTGTATTTTTTGCCAATGCTGGTTTAGTATGTCTATGTGAGGCTGGAGGTGTGGTGCAAGTGTTAACCTTCTCTTCATGACTGCCTGTTCCAGTCTTGGGTGGAGAGAGCTTAGCCTCCAATTTAGCTATATAATTGCATCTCTCACATATGTTAATGTTTTGTGGTAGGAGGAGAGGGTTGTCTGTGTACATGAGGCAGTTGTAACATTGCCTTAAGTTCACCAGCTGGACTGGAGAGTATACCTGCAATTGCCCTTTGGTCATGCCCGAATAGTAGGGTGAGCTGCTTAATCACTTGGTTGGTAAGGGGTGAATAATGAGCCTTGCCCTGCTGGGCAAACAAGTGTCGGGCTATATTAGTGCTTGCTATTAGGTCTGAGCAAGTGCTGGACTGTAGGATGCTTTTTAAGTGCTTAGGTTGAGAGTTAGACAAGGGAAAAACTGAAGAGGAGACTTGGTGGAGCCGGGAGTAATTTAGCCCTAGCTAACCAGCGCTGCCCGGAAGTGCAAAACCATGCAAACATGGTTTTTACAGCAGGGAAATGAAAGAGATAGAAATTAGAACAAAATGGTGTATAAACTACTAACTTCTGGGCTGGAACCACTCCTCCAAGGATAGATGGCTGCTCAAAGCTCCCCCTCTCACAGGTGAACAGAGAAACCTCCTTCTATCCAAGTAAGGTATGGGCAACTCAGAAACTTGTAACACAGCCCTGAATTCAGCACTAGCCTAAAACTGGACTATACTAGCTTAGAAAGGTGGGAAACAAGGAAAAAAAGTAAAACATGGGGAAACTTTACATGCCATGAGAGAGCAATTCCAATGGCAGGGGCAAGATTTCTCAGATTCAAGGAAAAGGCTTAGGACCTTTTTACACTTACCACAACATAGGCCTTTAGCTATACCTCCAGTTCTTCCTGTTGTGGATGATGCATTTAATGATGCTTGCACTGCTCCTGATACTTTACCTCCAGCCCCTGCTAAGCCCGATAGGTTCTACAGGGTCCCGGACACTCATCACCATTTATACAAGGCTCCTTTCGCAGATCCTGAGACTATCTCCCAGGGGCCTAAGGCAGTAGCTTCGACCTCAGCTAAAAACCCTCTCCCTTCTGAAAGGGAATCCAGGTCCTTAGAGAGATGGGGTAAAAAAGTATACACCTCTGCTACTCTCTCAGCTAGAGCATTGAACTGTCAGTTCCATATGATTCAATACCAAGAGTTTATGCTTGATCAGTTAACTAAGAAACTGTCCTCGGATGATTCTTTAGATAAGAAATATGTTCTAGAAATGGTGAATAACATTCAGCAGGTTAGTAACCATTCCTTAAAATGTGGCTATGATGCACTGGAGGCTTCATTTAGATCAGCCATGACCGGCACAGTTATAAGAAGACATGCATGGTTGAAAGAACAGGTCCTGCCGGATCATGTTAAAGCAAAGCTATTAGATGCTCCTATGGATAAGGTCAGTTTATTTGGTTCTCCTGCCCAACAGGTACTGAAGAAAATGGAAGAGAAGGCAAAATCTGTACAAAGAGTAAAAGATTTCTTACAGGTTCAGCCCCCAAGGTTTAGCAGGAACTGGCCTTCCAAAAATTGGTCCTTTCCAGACTCCTCTAAAACTCAGAGAGGGAGGAATAGGCGTACAAGAGGCAGAAATCAATCCAGAGGAGGTGCCTACAGGGGACGTCAGTGGCAAGGTAACAACCAACGAGGCACAGACACAACCACTGCCACTACAACAGGACAATCACAGTGACATGGCATTGAAACCGCCTACCAGGGAACAAATAGCAGCACCCTTAGGCGGAAAGTTAGCATTATTTTCAAAAAACTGGCACTGTATCACAAGAGACAAGTGGATTTTGCAAACTATAGACCAAGGCTACAGGTTTCATTTCCACACTTTACCTGGAAAAAGAGGAATGCCAAACCTACCACCAAATCAAAAGACAGAAGCTCTAAAACAAATAGCTCAATTAGCAAGGATGAGAGCTGTGGAAAGAGTACCATCTATGGAACAAGGCAAGGGATTTTACTCCAGACTCTTCCTGGTACCAAGAAAAGAAAAAAATTGGAGGCCTATTCTCGACCTGTCCGCTTTAAACACATACATCATTGTTCCAAAATTCAAAATGCTGACCCTACAGCAACTTCTTCCCATGCTGGGCAAGGAGTTTTGGCTGGTAACTCTAGATCTCAAGGAGGCATACCTGCACGTCCCCATACGACCACATTGCAGAAGATACCTCAGATTTCTTGCAGGATCAGAGCATTATCAATTCTCAGCATTGCCCTTTGGCTTATCTACTGCGCCCAGAGTATTCACAAAATGCCTGGCATCAGTAATCGCTCACTGCAGGCTTCAGGGAATCCAAATTTATCCATACCTGGACGACTACCTAATACAAGCGGACAACAAAAACAAGCTAACAAAAGACTTACAAAGAGTCATTTGCTTACTACAGGCCCTGGGATACACAGTCAATATAAAAAAGTCAAGACTTATACCATCCCAAACAATAACCTTCTTAGGTGCAGAATTGGACACAGTAAAACAGATGGCATTCCTAACTGCAGAAAAACAAAAACAACTTCCTCTCTATTTTTTGGCATTAACAAAGCAGAACAAACTAACAGCAAGGAAAGTACTGCAGGCCTTGGGCTTCATGGCATCCTGCATAATCCTGGTCCCCATGCCAGACTACATATGAGAAAACTACAGTGGTACCTAAAGAATTTATGGTCTCAACACAGGCACAGCTTAGAAACCGAAATACCACTAATTCCATGCCTGAAACAAGAGTTCCTGTGGTGGGCTCGGCATGCCAGTCAAACCCAGGTTTGCCCTTCCACAGCATTCAACCAAGCCAAACCATCACAACGGACGCCTCAGACCTCGGTTGGGGGGCCCACATGCTGGACAAGTGCATACAAGGCTTATGGACTCCAGAGCAGCTGCACCTGCACATAAATCAAAAAGAAATGCTGGCAGTACAACTAGCAATCCAGAATTTCAGACCATTCCTCCAAGAAGGCCAGTTGATGATAAGGACAGACAACACCACAGTCATGTGGTACATCAACAAACAAGGAGGCACTCATTCATACCCTCTATGCCGAATGGCCCTGGACCTTTGGAATATGGCTCTGAGTTACAACATTCAGTTACAAGCAATTTTTGTACCGGGAAAAGAAAACATCCTAGCAGACATATTAAGCAGAACTACCTCGGATGCTCACGAATGGATGCTACACCCGAACATTTTCAAGGCCATCACAAAGAAATGGGGACTGCCACAAATAGACCTATTCGCATCCCCACTCAATCACCAGCTCAAGAAATTCTGCACAAGGACATACCACCCACTTGCTTGGAAGGTGGACTCTCTATCCTTCAGTTGGAAAGACCTGACAGCATATGCATTCCCACCTCTTCCTTTGATGCACAAGGTGCTATTGAAAATCAAAGAGGAACGTCCAAGGATAATTCTGATAGCTCCAGACTGGCCAAGACAACATTGGTACCCATTACTGTGGAGCATGTCTCGGGGGAGAATGTGGACACTACCCCTGATTCCCTTGATGTTAACCCAGAGCAATTACAACATCCTGCATCCAAACCTGAAAACTCTGCAACTGACTGCCTGGAACATTACATAAGAGCAACTAACCCAGATTTATCCCAAAGGGTTAAAGACATTATCCTTGAGGCCCGCAGACCTTCAACAAGAAGGAACTATGCAGGAAAATGGAAGAGGTTTCTCATTTGAGTACCGACAGGGCAAAGATGTGTCAAAGGTAGACATTGCCAACATCCTGGAGTATTTGGCAGAGCTTTTCCATATAGGCCTGTCCTATTCCTCCATCAAAATACATGCATCAGCTATTTCTGCAGAATACAGCTTCGATCCACCTGTCTTTTCGCATCCTCTACTCAGGCAGTTTCTGAGAGGAATCAAGAATGTAAAACCTCCTAGGAAACCACCATTACCAGCATGGGACTTGAACTTTGTACTAGAAAAATTGACACTTCCCCCTTTCGAACCAGCAGCAACAGCAGATCTTCAACACCTATCCTGGAAAACTGCTTTCCTGCTGGCAATTACCTCAGCAAGAAGGGTTTCGGAACTACAGGCTTTAATGGCAGTACAACCCTTCCTAATCTTCCATCAAGATAGAGTGTCCATGAGAACTAATCCTACATTTATGCCTAAGGTGGTATCCAGAGTGTCTTTAAACCAGGCAATCCACCTACCTACCTTCTTTCCCAATCCACAGAACAGGGGGGAAAGACTGCTGCATACATTGGATGTACATACAGTTACGCTACTACCTGGACAGAACCAAGGGTAATAGAAAATCTGACCAGCTTCTGGTAGCATATGCAACAGGAAGGGAAGGAAAAGCAATTTCCAAACAGACAATCTCCAAGTGGATAGGAAATTGTATTAGATTCTGTTACTCCTACCATGGAAAGGAAATTCCACAGAACATAAGACCTCACTCTACAAGGGTTACAGCCACTACCACAGCTTTCTTACGAGGAGTGGCTACCAAGGACATTATAGAGGCTGCTACTTGGACCTCCGTGCATACATTTGCCAAGCATTATAACTTACCTTTATACTCTAGATCCCGAGCAGGGTTTGCCACTGCTGTTTTGCAAGGGATCCTATCTACACCATAATTTCTTCTTCCTCCTCCCCTAGTTTAGCTATGGTATTCTACCCATTTGTAAGGACTGCAGATGCATCCTTGAAGGACATAGTACAGTTTTGTACCTACCATAAATGTAGATGTCCGAACAGGATAGCATCTGCAGTCAGGATTACCCACCCTCCTTCCCTCTGTGGTACTCCTAGGTATTTGCCCACCTAATAGCTAGCTGGGGATCTCTTATGGTGTATTTGTTTGTATATATGTACATACATGATTATTTTGTGTGTTTGCCTTCTACTATTTGGAAACATTGGCATTTATCCAAAAATTTAGCTTTCCAAGAGGGCAACTGGCATCTGGGGCAAGAAACACTGAGGAAAATGGCGTCGGCTGATGCCTTTATACCCGAAGAACTGCAGCTATGACGTCGGGTGAAGTGCGACACCAGCCGAGGCCAGACCCAGACTTTGGAATCCGGCCGACCGAAGGGCTGCCTGACGACAGGACAACCCATTTGTAAGGACTGCAGATGCTATCCTGTTCGGACATCTACATTTATGGTAGGTACAAAACTGTACTTTACTATTTACTCATGGAGGAAATTACATTTACCCTTTCAGAAAGAATTAATGTTCATAAAATGATGTTAGTCCCCAAAATTCACTACTCTCTAATACGTATTCCTATCCCTGCTTCTAAATGGCTAACTAGATTACAAAAAATATTTTTGAGTTTTATTTGGGCAAATAAAAGTAGACGAATCTCCGTGAGTATATTATGCATCCCAGTTCAAGGAGGAGGTGCAGGTTTCCCAGACATAAAGCTGTATGCCTCAGCAGTTATTTTGAGACAGACTTTAATATATGGCAAATAACTCCCCTTTGTGAGTGAGACTAGGATATAATATATTAGGCAGCATCTCTCCTTTAGGTTTACTGTGGTATAAAGCAGTCCTACCCAGAAATCTTAAGTCATGATGTATTTTAACATTGATCTTTTGGCCTGTTAAGGCTATGTAAAAGGCAGTGGCTAATCTCCTTTTAGGCTTCCTGGATGCCCCTATTTGGGGTCATCCTCACCTATCTATAGATGGCAAACCCATAAGCTGGTCTAGCTCGGACTGTCTGGTTATAGTCAGGATTGGTGATGTACTGCAAAATTTGATGGGAAAACGTAGGATTTAAATTGACAGTCACTGAGAGATGGAAATATTTTCTATTATGACATGTCTTCCTGTCTTTCCCCACATTTCCCAGATGCTCAGAGAAAACCCAGTAAGCTTCCAAATAATAGTGAGTAAGTGTAACAAATCTGTTATTAAATGGAAGCAAAGGACACCTGCTCATATACAGGCTGTTTTTTTGGAAAAATCCTGTATTTAAAAAAAAATGGAAAAAGTAGCAACAACTATGTTTTTTCCTCTGTGGGAATGCTCCTTCTTTTACATCATGTAAAAAAACAGACCCAACTGCTTAAGCACCACTTAAAATTCCTATGCAGTGGTTTTTGGATGCTACATTTGGCAGTGCAGGCTGATTGTATATCCTCTGCTTGCATCTATATCACATTTATTGAAAGTTTACTTTATCAAATCAATAAAGGTTGAACTTTATTGATCGATTAAGTAAAACATTGAATAACGTAAAAAAAAAAAAAAATTAAAAAAAAAAACAAAACTAATGATCAGGGGCAAGCCCCTGCACCCCCACACCCCCCACTTAAATATACTAACTCCAAGACACGCACTACATTGAGGTAAATGGAAATCTCCCCTTACAGAGATTTCCATTTGCTTGCACGATATTCTTCACTTTCGATATCCCAGACACGATATTGTCAGCTTACAACAACGTAAAGTAGATCCCCTCTGCTCAGTGTGGCATCACACGTTGCTCATAGGACTTTGAAGATTCCTTATCTTCCCACCATGGACAAGTGGTTATTCTTTACTTCTATTTGTAACAATCTAAACGATTTTAATAAATAGTAGATTATTAAATTATTGATGGTTTCTAAAAAGTACATTGCCTCATTATGGAAGTCTGCAACAATCTAATTCATGTTGGAAAGACTTTTACTCATATATGCAAGACATTTTATAGATTTCAGCAGTGATAAGTATAACCCCTCCCCATCAGTATATATGAACCTTTCATTCTTTCACACTATACTGCGGTGGTGGTGCTGCGGTAGCATTGTCGCCTCACAGTAAGACGTTGTCCTGTTCGATTCTCGGCTAGAGCATCTTCTGTGTGGAGACGTGCGTGAATGGGTGTACCTTCATTGAAGGTTGTGCGTCAGGGCCAGCAACTCTGCACATAAAAATCTACTGCCAATCATTAGCGGACCACAGTTCAGCTGTGGCGACCCCTAACCGGGAAAAGCCGAAAGACACAACAACAACTTTGTTTAATGAAATTAGTGAGCATTATTACAGCTTTTATGAAGATAGTGTACAATTTATTGGTCCAGAATGTTGTGATGGCACACAGTTTGCAATGTTTATGTTGTTTCTTACTGTATGTATTGTTTCACTTCTGTTCATGTTATATACTCTGTCTTTAAGTTTGTATACCTAAGTTCTTAACTTTGCTGAAGCTCTTTTTGTTATTCATGCTGCTGACATAATTTGCCGTGTTTACTGGTTTTGCAAATTTAGGCCATGTTGGTGCAGCGGTTAGTGTTGTCGCCTCACAGCAAGAGAGTGTCTCCAGTTTGATTCTTGGCTGGAGTGCCTTCTGTGCATATGTTTTCCCTGTGGTCGAGTGAGTTTTAAAGACATGCAGTGTGTGTGTGTGTGTGTGTGTGTGTGTGTGTGTGTGTGTGTGTGTGTGTGTGTGTGTGTGTGTGTGTGTGTGTGTGTGTGTGTGTTCCTTCTGTGAAGGTTGGGTTCCGGGCTGACAATAAAAACTCAATCTGTGGACTGGTGATCCTCTCTAGCAACTCCTAATGGGAGAAGCCAAAAGTAAGATTGGTTTTGCAATTTTAAAACCGGGGAAAGAAAGAAAGGAACAACCAGTTTGGCATGGATTCATGTCAGGCAGCAAATGAAGTAAATGTCTTATTTTCATAAAATTATTTGTATGCAGATTTGGCTGTCTGATCACTTTCTTTGCCAACTGCTTTGTGTCAAGGATCAAAATGGTAGATTAACCCTTCTGGCCCAGCAATAGTTGTGCTAGATTCCAGTTGCTCTGTGTGGTATTGTTTTGTAGGGCATTCAAGTTAATTGTAGATCAGTACAAGTGTAGAACAAGGAGATAGTGAACCAGCACAACCAACACAACCACTAAATATTCCTCCACAATACGTTTATTGTAGTTTTAGTGCTTTTGTCAAGGTTGCATCAATGACTTCATCATAAATGTATTGTGGAGGAATACTTAGTGGTCATGTTGGTTGTGCTGGCTCTGCTCACTATCTCCTTGTTCTACACTTGTACTAAAGTTTGTGTTTTGGTTCCTGTTTTTTTAATTATAGATGTCTGGTTAAAGATTTTCCTAGCTGTATGACTGCTCTCTCAGCAGCACTGTCTGCTTGTGGATAATGTAGTCTTGATTTTCCATGAAAAAATCCATACTGCTGTGCAATGTTTTGAAATTCTGTGAACCCGCATCCATTGTCTGTGAGAATGTTGATAGGAATTCCCCAGCTGGAGAACAATGTCTTAAATGGGGATATGACTTGTTCATTGGTTATTGTAAGTAGGTTGACTGTCTCAATATCTGTTTAATAATAGTCCACTACTACTAGATCATTTTCCCATTATGTTCACATAGCACTGATGTAACTTTTGCCACAGTACTTTTGACATAACAGTCACAAGTAGAGATTTTCTCTTCTGAGTAAGTCTAATTTCCATGCAAAACTGTCATGTAGACACAACCTCACATTAATATTTGGTCACTGAGCAGGCATTCACAGTTGTTCACGCTCTCTGTCTGTTGACCAATTCCTGATGTCCTTCATGGATTTGTCTCAGAGCTTCTGCTCTTTACAAAGTTGGCACCACATTCTAATACTGGTGCAACATGAGATCCTCATGCTCTGATATGTGGGCTTGCACAGCAAAGTGTTTGTGTAATTAATTAATTGTCCCTGTCTCTTCACTTGGCCACTCATTGTGTACATAGCCAATTATGGTAAGCAGACCTGCATCTTGTTTAGTTGCTTTTTAGAGGATACCCAATAGGAAGTCACGGGTTTGACAGATATGTCTGGCACATATGCATTCACATCTTCAGTATATGATTGGACTTCTTCAAGTCACTGGATTTCTAGACAGGGTATTTGCCACCATCACATCTTTCCTTTGAACATGTTCTGCTTTCACACTGAATTTTCTAAGGATCAACAGCTATCGACACCTTGTAGGGACCTTATCCTGTACATAAAAATTTAACAATGGTGCTAGTGATTTATAGTCAGTTTGTATCTGTAATGAGAAAAACACTCATATACCCATACATATACCCTTACACCTTCCTTTTCAAATTGAGAATATCATATACCCTTACACCTTCCTTTTCAAGTGATTTATAGTCAGTTTGTATCTGTAATGAGAAAAACACTCATATACCCATACATATACCCTTACACCTTCCTTTTCAAATTGAGAATATCATATACCCTTACACCTTCCTTTTCAAATTGAGAATATCACCCTTCGGTATCTGTAAACAATTTGATACTGTTATTTTTGTATGGTAGGACTATATATACTAGATGTTTTCTCTTTGTATTTGTCAATACTATTGTTGCCTGCTTGTGAATGTTTTGAGATATGCCTGCAAATGGTCATTTGTGATCACTGCACTACCCCAGTAAACAGATACAAATAAAATATAAAATAAAAACATCTTGCCATCAGCCTGTTGCAGTAAAACAGCTACAGCACCATAACTGCTGACATCTTGCACTAACCACAGTTATTTTACTGTCATTATAACAGGCAACTGCTGGTGAGGACATCAATGTAGTCTGAACCATCTGGAAAGCTTGTTATTGGGGTGACACTCTATGTTCACATTACATCTTTATTTAGCATTTCTGTTAAAAGATGAAGCACCATTGGCAGTCCTGGAACAACTTTGCCCAAATAGTTTACCATGCCAAACATTTGTTGGCATTCTGAGACATTGCTTGGGCTTGGTAACTTAGTCACAGCTTTTATTACTTGGATCTGGGCTGATGCCATCTTCACTAATGTCAGTCTTGACAAAGCAACACTTTTCCTTATTGAAATTGAGCCTGGACTCTTCAGTGGTCTTAATCATAGCCTTTAGCTACAGCTACCTTTTGTGTGATTTTTTTTTTAGTTGATTAAATGATCACTGTGCTCTTGTGATCTTTGAGTGGTGTAGTTATTTTATGCTGAAAGTTTTTAGGTGCTGAGGTAATCACAAAAGGTAAGCACTGAAAGCAATATCTTCCAACTGGAGTAAAGCGTATGATCATTTTTTTTATTTTTTGCTGCTTGAGTCAAGGGTTATTAGCCAAAATCCATTCAATGTGTCTAATATGGAGAAAGTCTTTGATTCTGTTAGCTTGGGTGCTGTGTTTTCCAAGGTAGGTAGGATAAACCTGTTCTTCCTAATAACACAGGTTCTTACTTTGCTGTTTTTCTTTACTATTGGTAGTATTGGGGCACAGCAGTCTGTAGGCTGTGCAGCCCTTTCAGTTACCCCAGAGGGTGCATCCATTTTAACTCCACCTCTACCTTAGAGTAGATGTGGAACAGTATTCTTGGTGATGTAATGAGGGTGCAATAAGGATATGCACCTGTTCATAATCAGATCTTTATTAGCTCACTTTTAAGGCAGTCCAACATCAACAAACAGATCAGCACTTATTACGTCAATTCTTGCAATTCAACCCAGCAATGGCTGTACTTGGCAGATTATGCAGATAAGGGCTCAACAACAAAAGCATCCAAGACTCATATCTGCACCCTTTCTAGTCATTTATGTCTAGGAACTTTCTTTTGCACATGAGTTTCATACCTGGGCTGCATACTTTCACTTCTGCTTTAATCAGCTGCAGAATTTAAAAATGCCTTTATATGTACTATGTGACATTACAGTTATGTCTGTCTCATTTCTTTATTAAATCTTAACTGAGAGATCCAAACCCAAACCATAGGAACTAGACCTGGGCCAAGTTACGATCTTAATTTACTACAGTAAATTCATAAATAAATATGTAAGTATGGGTTTAATTTTGAACTTTTTGGACATCAAGTCTGTGATTTCTAAAAAAACTGTAACATTTTTTCCATGGCTGGTGAACAGTTTCAGTTTCTGGGTCTCTCCCCTAGTAGGAAGGACATATCATTCAAATCTCTTATAGAAAAAAACAAGGTCCACTATTATTTGTTGCATGATGAAATGTGGGCATTGTAATCAGTGTGGTTTTATTAAGGTGGACACCATTTTTAATATTGCAGGCTATGGTGATGTTTTCCTGAAGTAAAGATTTTACTGTTAGAGTTTCGGCGTCATCTGCGGTCTGCATGGCTTTTTATATTGGGAAAATTGTGAAACCCCTTAGAATTAGAATTTATCAGCATATGTATGATGTGGACAGGAACAATGAGTGGAATACATATTAAGCTGAGTAAGTCCAACAGTTTTAAATTCTTTGTTATTGACTGTATTGATAGCAGTGGCCGGGGCTGCGGGTCCCTGGAAGGACCTCTTGGGGCTCAGACAACTATGGTGGCAACTAAAACTTAATTCAACCAGTGGGTACGGTCTTAATGGTATGGTGTCTATTAGCAGCATTTTGCAGCTTAAAGCTTCCTTTTACATGTGATTTTTGTATTGTACTTTTATTCTATTCCTATTATGCTGTGACAGAATTTATCACTGCTTTCGGCCATTGCCGAGTTTTACTGCTCAGTGTGCCTTGGTCTTGCACGTTGTATATACTTATTTTCTATTCATACTAATTTTTTTGTACATCTGCTTATTCTGTTTCAATTGTTTTTGGTTTTGAGTTCATTTTGGTGGTTTCAGTTCTAGTTGGATTGAAACTATTCAATTTGTGTACTACTTTCTTGGATTTTGTCTTTTTTGCTTTATCAGATACCATTTGGCATAGAGGCAATCAATCTACACTTTGCCTTTAAATTTTAATTAGTTTCATTTATTCAATTAAGTAGAAAGGATTTCATGAATATATAAGATCCCTAGGTTGTTGTCCCTTTGCATGTTGAAAGGGCCTAATGTGGATTAAATAAAAGTGAAAATAGTCTAGTTCCTGTGGTTTGGGATTGGATTTCTCTATTGAAGTTTGTAGCTTGTTTTTTTCTATATTAAATCTTACTAGACTGCCAAGAACTGAAAGTGTGGCATGACATTTTTCATCTTGGTCTAAATCACAGAGCCCACAAAAGAAAGTTTACTTCACATTTTAGTCACTCTTTGCCTGTGTCGCTAACTTTTTGACCATATTAAGTTCACACATAACAACACATTTTTCCATTGTGTTACACTGTTGGCACCTTCTGCTTCATGACAAACATAACTCTGGTTCGTTATGCACATGGCTGCATCTAGTACATTTCCTTTGCTTGCATCATAGGAATTGTAGGAAGTTCAAGGCTACTGCTTCTAGCGACTATTATGCCTTGTCAGCGCCCAGCCTGCAATGTACCTCTCTTCTCAAGGAGGGCCATGTCAGCCATGCCTGGGGTGAATCCTGTCTGATTTATTAAGGTCCTTTTTGATGGAAGATACACTCTGTTTTATCTGAAGGGAGAGTATATGCCAGAGGTGAGAGATGCTGTGTAATGAATCTCTCTTTCCACCTTGTTTTATTCATCTCCTGAAGCAGGTTTAGATATCATGCTCTTTTATTTGCGTGATTTAGAAAGGTACAAGAGATCCTGGACTACTGAGTCCCTGATTGCTTGCAAGACAAGGCATAGGTCTCTTCCAGGGAGCCTCAAAGATGCAGAAAAGAGGGAAAGTACCTCTATTATTTTCTGTTGTGGCGTAGGGATATTAGACCTATGAGTCTCTTTGTTGTGAACCTTTGGGACTTTCCCAATTGTCTGATATGTCGGGTGAAATGCATCCCAAAGAGGGCACTGTATTCTATAATTGGTCTGATTGTTGCTGAATACAATGATCTGATGACATCCCCTTGATGATCAGCTATGTCAAGTAGAAAGATTTCCTGACAACTGTTGCTACTAGATTTGCCATCCATCTATTTTTTTTCTGGACTATCTGGAAATCAAGCTGATTGTCCAGCAGTCTAGAACTCACTGTACAAACTCCAGTATTCTGTTTAAAAGAAAAAGCAGAGTATTGTAGTTTATTAAATCTGCAGATTTACTATGCATTTTTGTACAGAAAAGCATAGTAAATCAGCAGAAAAAAGCATCTCAAATGGGGAAAAGGAAGGTGTTCCTCCTCAGCTGACATGATGATGACTTCACAAAATAGGTTGGAAGTGGGAGGGGAGAAGATGGATGGGGTTATGGGATGTGCTATGGGCATAGCCTTAGTCTGGTTTTCACCACAACAAAAGGTGACATCCCTAGCTGATACATGGTAACCAAAGTAGAGGGATTTATCAACCCAGGCTTCTAGGTGTCTAACTACATTTTTATTTTGAAGTGGGGTATCGTTAGTGCTATATGAATAAGGGAAGTTTGGTCTGCCAAATGCTACAATGTTGCATTTTTTTAGCATTTCATTTACGCCCATTTTCAATATGCCAGGCATTTATCAGTGCAATTTCCTGCTGGAGGTCTTCTGTGTAAGAGGGGATTTGGCAGTGACTCTCAAGGTGCAGCCATCTTTAGACTTAGTTAGCTATAGGTTTTGTTTTTAGTCTGTGGGTCAGAGAAATAAATACTGAACAAAAGCAGTTCCAGCACTGAGCCCAGTAGGACACCACTGGTCACCTTCATGTAATCTGATGCTGCTCCTGTCACCTGCAACTTGTTGGTTCTATCATTTGTACCAGTTTGTTGCCCATCTTAAACACATAGGGATCTATTTGTAACACACTTATGTTTGTTAATTATGCTAGCATGGAGGAATGGTGTCAAATGCCTTAGCCAAATCAAGGTATGCTGCATGTACAGTGTGACCACTGTCAGCAGTTTGTGTTACTTCTCAAAGTATTTAACCAGGTTTGTTTAAGCAGGTTCATTAAACAGGATCTGCCTTTAAAAAAATTATGTGGATCTAGCCTAACAAAATATTTAATGTTGATGTTAATCAGGCATGTTTTAATGTGTTCCATTACCTTACAAATGAGACTCAGCAGGTAATGGGGCCTACAGTTTCTGAGGTTGCTAGGGCCACCTTTATGGAGTTGTATCACCCAGTACTGTAAGCCATACTTGTGGGATTGATATTGTAGCTAGGACCAGGTTAAATAGCTTATTTAGAGGTTCTGCCAGGGCATGTATGGTACTGTTTATCAAACAGCTAGGTATGTTATCTGGTCCCATGGGTGAATTAGTCCTGAATTGTACTTTCAGTACATGTTCATCAGTGATGCTGGGTAATTTCAGAGCTACAGGGGTTGCAGTGTGCTTTGGATAGTTATCTCAGGAAAGGAATTTCCATTAATTTGTTTGCTAGGAGATTGATAATGTCCAGCAAGTCTGATACCTTTTTTGCCATTTAGTAAGAGTTCCATATGTTGTTTGGTTTTGTTTCTTAGCTTTAAAAAAGATTTTAAATTGCCTTTGGCTTCAGTTGTCAACCTGAGTTCTTTGTCTGCTTTAGTAGATCTAATAGTTTTTTTTAAATCCTTAGCCAAATTCCTGATGTTTTCTTTGTCCTTATGGTCTTTAGATCTACTTGACTAGCTGCAAATGTTTTGAGATGCTTTTATAGGTTTCCGAAGTTTGTTATTGTGATGAAGTCCAAAAGTGCTTAAGCAAATGGACTTTTTGTGTACGCCTGCTGTTGTGATTTTTTTTTTGTTTTGGTATACTTTTATACTTAACATGGTTGACCACTAAATGGCAAAAACTACTCAATGCTCCTAGACCTAGTCAGCAACCCTCTCCCTCGTGGAACAATCCCCCTAAACAAGCAGTCCTGCAAAGCTTACAGCAAGAACGCCACTGCCCTACTGAATAACTCAGCAAACCTGTTCTAAGCTGCCCACCAGCTAAAAGCCCTGCTAAGGAACTATCCCCCTAAACAAGCAGTCCTACAAGGCTTACAGCAAGAAGGACGATGCCCTACTGAATAACTCGGCAAACCTGTTCTAAGCTGCCCACTGGCTAAAAGCCCTGCTAAGGTTATTATTCATCTAAAACTATCTGTGCATGTCACATTTGCTGACCTGGGTCTATAGCACTATGCACTATCCCCTAGCCCCAACTACAATACCATCCCCTAAAACTACACTTGTCCCATATTTTATCTATAAAATTGGAAGCAGAATACAGAGATTTCCCCAAAATTAAAACAAAAAATTGTAAGAAAAAAAGGTAAAAAGCATACCCCTGACTTACAAGTTATACAGTCATTTTAGTCATTCAAAGCCTATCCTGTTAAACCTAAGCATAAGCATGCATACTTACTTGCAGGTTTCTTGTGTGTGGTTTAGCCTATCATATCTGGTATCCCCTCCCCTTGCTCAGTTATGTATGCGAGGTTTGAAATGCACCTCTGAACCCGCCATTTTAAAAAAATCAGTGCTCCTAGACCCAGTCAGCAGCCCTCTCCCTCGTGGTATGTACCTAATGTTTTCAGTAATATTTGTGTATTTACTCAAGTGAATTCAGCATTTCTACATGTTTTCTACCAATATGTATGCTATTACTGCCATGTTTGCCTAACAGAAATGTCTAAAGTGTAATAGAATGCTTAGATGTGATTGCTGATCAGCTCTACAGCTACGGGGAACTGTTTTACTGTATTAAGCCAGCTAGCATGGATACATAGTTGCTACTGTATGTTGTCTAGACTCCACTGAGATTGCAACATAGTACTGTTTGAAACTGTTGCAGCAGAATAGTGATTTAGAGGCTGTAAAACAAGTACAACCTCATTTTGAATGTTAAAGGGACAATCCCAGGGATTTTTCGTTTTGATTCTGATCTTTGTTTACATTTTCAGTCTGGCTTTCTTTTTTTTTTTTGGTATTTAATTTTTTCAAAACAAGTTTATTGTTTTAACATATAAGAGAAATATCATAACAATTTTATACAAATAATTAAAAATAGGTATTATTATAATATTCAACAAAACAACTAAAGTATTTACAAAGACATCCACTACAATCAGATCAATTAATTAAACTAAAATACTGTGCTATTGAAATTAGAATTTTTTTAACAAATTTTGTAAATTCTCCCATACAATAAAATGTGATGTTTTTCTAGTTGTTCTCATTCTAATTGTGCTTATTTCCATATGACACATTATATTCATAACATTTTTAAATTCATTGAGCGAAGGAGGTGTATCTGAAATCCAATTTCTAGTTATTATTTTCCTAGCCACTGCTAGGATAGACCATAACAAGGGAAGCTTAATCTTTTTAACACATTGAGGTACAGGTGTGTTGAATAATATAAGAGACTTAGAAATAATGAAATTATCTGTAAAAAGAGCCTGCAAAAATTCATTAATTGACTTCCAGTATTCTTTCAACTTCATACAGTCATAAAACATATGAGCCCAGTCAGCATTAATTTCTACATTACATCTCTTACATAGATTATCTTTATTATTAATTTTATTCATCATCAAAGGTGTATAAAAGATCTATGTAAAAATTTCCATGTATAAAGTCTCCAGACAATGGAAGATGTAGTTCTATAAGCAGATTCTAATATATATTGTTTATCTTGTTGAGTTGGTGGGTCCCCATTAATAGAGGTGAAATAATTCCAGTATGAATCTACATTGTAAAAAGTTTCTTGTCTGATAATTTTATGTATATATGAAAGTTTACCTTTATCAGAAACTTTATGCTGTAAATTTATTATCAAGTAATCAATCAGTTTTGGAATAGATTCTTTAACTGTTATAGACATTAGATCTATTCTATCAATGAGATGTTGTCTAAAGATCTGAACCTCTAACCAGCAAGTTTCTCTTAGATCAAATTCTTGTTTTAAGAAATCTAGATTTTTAACTTTATTATCAGATATCAGCTGATACCAGTACTTTAGATTATTATCTATAGCTAAATGAGCTCCTTCAGAAGTAGATGACATAAGCATACCCTGAGTATAAATTATAGGGAATACAATAAAATTCCATAAAATACAAGAACAGGAAATCAACATTGAGTTTCTGCTGAAACAAAATACACATTTACAAACAAAGCTGGATGACCTGGAAAATAGATCTAGGCGCAATAACATTAGGATTTTTGGACTGCCAGAAAATATTGAAGGTAACAATATTACTTCTTTTTTAACAACATGGCTCCCTAAAACTTTAGATTTACCAGAAGCATTCTCTTTTGGTATCGAAAGAGCACATAGATCTATAGCTAATACTAACTCTAACAAAAACTATCCTAGATCAGTTATAGTTAGATTTCTATCATCTTTTGATAAAGAGATGGTTCTTAAATCTGCTTGGGCTAAAGCTCCTGTTAAGTTTAATGAGACAACTGTGCGTTTTGACAATGACTATTCTTCCATGGTAATTGCTAAAAGAAAAGTTTTCTGCCACTAATAAGGGAGCTTAAAAAGCACAGTTTAAAACATACCTTCTGTTTCCTGCCAAGCTTAAAATCTTCCTTCCTGATGGTCCTAAGGTCTTCGATGATTTAGACTCTGCTTTACTGTTTGTCAAAGAAAAAGGATTTTGGATAAAATAGAAGAAATGGAATGGGCTAGTTCTTCATTAAAGAGATTGGCAACTGAAGCTTCCTGGAAGACTTCAGAGAAGAAGAAGAGACTAAAAAACAAATGATTTGTTATATGTTTTTTTTCTCTCTCATCATTTTAGTTCATTATTAATCTTTTTGAATATAGTTCCTGCATTTCCAGAAAGCCACAAATATTTTGGAAAATATTTAATCAAAGTTATTCTCTGTGTGCAAAGAAATGTTTTGTTTCATAACCAGTCAAAATGCCTGAGGATTTAATGGCAGGCTGTGACTCGATTTGTTTTTCTTTCAGTCTGGCTTTCTGGGCATGTCCCAACTTTGCCTGCAGGGGTTGGGGGAGGGTGCTTACAGGAACCTTCAGAGGTGTTAGGCAGATTCCTTCTCAAATTGCAGTTGTACTCACAACAGCCCTTAGTCATTCATTAGTTTCAACTGTCCTTTTTATCCTCAGAGAAACTAGCTTTTCAGGAATGTTATGATCTCACTTGCTAATACCCTGCAGGAAAGCATCTGAGCAGTGCAAAGTTAAAACATTGGTAAACAGTTTTCAGTTAATTTCTCTTCATGTTTTATTTTGTGCTGAATTCAAAATGCTAGCTATCTACAATGATTTTATGAGACAAATGCCCTAGCTTCTGTAGAACGTATCTAAAAGATGCAAGTTTCAAACAGTAGTAGAAACAGTTGATGTTCTTCATCTCACATTGCTGCAGTCCTTACACTTGGGTATAGCGCTGTCCTCGGTCGGCCCGAATACCAAAGTATATGGCTGACGCCGGTCATGGCGCATTAAACTGACGCCAGGACGTCAGGGTATAAATGCGCATGACCGACGTCATATCCTCAGTCTTTTTTGCCGCGTGGTCCGATGCAGAAGCAAATTTGCGAGTGCAGGTTGGCGTCCTGAGATTTTCCGAAACCGGAGTTTCAGACCGAATCCAAGTTGGCTAAGTACCCCGTTGGGGAATATTTTGGTTTTTCTTGCCTCAGTATTTTACGGATGTCAGAAAAGTAAATAACTGTATTTCTTGCGGGAAACAGATACCACATAGGGACTACCACAGCTTGTGTATACCGTGTTTAGGGCCTGAGCACGGCGTTGTTGGGTGTTCCTCTTGCGCTAGATTTAACAAACGCCATAAAGAGGAGATTAGACTGCGCTAGGTTAGTCTTGAAGCGGTGCAATTACAAAATGCCGTCGGATGCTCCGGCCCGCTACCGAAGAAGCGCAAGGACAAAACACCTAGGCCTAGGTTAGAGGCACCAGCCGACCCGGACGTCGGTTCTTTAGAGGGCACGGTTGTGCCAGAGGCCCAAACAGAAGTTTCCCTAGAGTCCCAGGGGGAGACTTTGTTGTTACACGATGTGTCTTCACAGGAGGTAGGCCAGGCTGAAGGGGCTTCTCAGGTAGCTGTTCTCCCCTCTCTGCCTAAGGTGGTTAGGCCTTCCCCTACTGTTACAAAGGCTTCTTCCAAGAGTAGGCCAGGTTCAGCTGCAGCAGGTGCTACTCCTAGTACTTCAGGCCCTGTGCCCAAGAGACATATGCTTAAGATGGCTGAAGATTTAATTACTCTGATTAGGGGTTCTATGCCCCCTCCTGACAAAAGGCCTAGGGTGGATCCTGAATTTGGGAATTTTGAACAGGATTCTGATATTTCTGAGTCTTCGGCTGAGGATTTACAGGAGTTTTCTCATTATTCTGATTCTGATGTGGATGACTCCACCCCTTCTGCTTCTCCTCCTGAGGATTTCTCATTCTCAGAGACTCTCCATGCCATGAGGGAACATTTTAAATGGGAAGGTCAGGATTTCTCTGATTCCAGGAAAAGACTAAGGGAATTTTTGTTTTACCTCAGCATAGGCCTTTAGCTATACCCCTGTTCTTTCTGTGGTGGAAGATGTTTTGCAGAGGCTTCCCTTAACCCTGATTCTTTACCTCCCGCTCCTGTTAAACCGGACAGATACTATAGGGTGCCTGAAGCTCACAAGTATCTTTTTAAAAGCCCTAGGGCAGATCCAGAGACAGTTACTCAGGGGCCTAAAGGAGTTAAGGCTTCTGTGGCTAAAAATCCAGTTCCTCAGGACAAAGAGGCAAGAGCTTTAGACAGATGGGGTAAGAAAGTGTATACTTCCTCAACTTTAGCCATGAGGGCTTTAAATTGTCAATTCCACATGCTGAGATATCAAATCTATCTCCTTTCACAGTTAAAGTCTAAGGTAGATGCTCTGGCAGAAGGTATTGAATGTAAGGAGTTACAAGATCTGGTACATGTGTCTGAACAGGTGGGTAAGCATTCCTTACAATGTGGTTTTGATGCTGTACAGGCCTCTTCCAGGGTGGCTGCCACTGGTACTGTCCTTCGCAGGCACGCCTGGTTACGGGATCAGAATTTAGCTGAACATGTTAAGTCAAGGATCTTGGATGCCCTTTACAATCTGATGTGTTGTTTGGTTAGCCCGTTGAAGCAGTTTGAAAGAAAATGGAGGACAAAGCTAAATCTATGCACACTGTTAAAGATTTCTTACAGGTTCAACCACCAAAGTTTAGCAGAAGCTGGCCAAGCAAGGCGTGGACATACCCTTCTTATGATTCCCAGTCTAGGGGTAGGTCTCGGCGTGGTAGGGGCAGAGCTCAGGTTCCTTTAGATCCAGGACAGGGGCTCACCTGCACAGTCTTCAGGGGAGGGCAGGGTCAGCCCTTTCGTAGACAGACCCAATGACCTACCTTTTCAACTGCCAGAACCTTCACGTCTGCAGCACCTTTAGGAGGAAGACTGACACTTTTCAAAGAGAACTGGAGTTTAATTACCCAAGACAGATGGGTATTGGATATCATTCACCACGGTTACAGATTTTATTTCCATACCTTACCACCGTTCAAGGGCATGCCAGATATTCCGCCCAACACAAATTGGAAGCTCACAGACAAGTATCCATATTGACACAGATAGGGGCCATTCAACCGGTGCCTATGGCAGAAAGGGGCCTAGGATTTTACTCGCCTATTCCTAGTACCAAAAAGGGGAACACGTGGAGACCAATTCTGGATTTGTCTATCCTCAACACCTTTCTGGACATCCCCAAGTTCAAGATGCTGACATTGCAACAGCTTTTACCCCTCCTGGGCAAGGATCACTGGATGGTAACTTTGGATCTCCAAGAGGCTTACCTTCATGTCCCTATCACTCTAGGCTGCAGGAAGTATCTGCGTTTTCGAGCTGGAGATTCACACTATCAATTCTCTGCATTGCCCTTTGGCTTATCCACTGCACCCAGAGTATTCACAAAGGTCCTGGCTCCAGTGATAGCTTTTTCAGACGGAAAGGAATACAGATTTACCCTTATTTGGACGATTGCCTGATTCTGGCTCAGGGCAAGGGCGAACTTCTACAGCATTTAAAGTATGTGATAACAGTGCTAAGATGCCTAGGGTATTCTGTGAAGCGAAACAAAGTCCAGTCTAGTACCCTCTCAGGACATGTGCTTTCTGGGTGTGAGACTGAATACAGCAGCCCAGATGGCCTTCTTGACCCCGGACAAACAAAAGAATCTTTCCCTTTACTTCCAACAACTATCACATCAGTCCGGGCTGACTGCAAGGACAGTCCTTCAAGCCTTAGGGTTCATGGCATCTTGTATTCTGGTGCTTCCCAATGCCAAACTGCATATGAGGAAGCTACAATGGTATCTCAAGAATCTATGGACACAGCACTGCCACGATCTGGACACTGTCATTCCAATAATACCTTGCATCCAAAAGGAATTCTTGTGGTGGGCTCAGCAATGTCACCTAAACAAGGGACTTTCTGTGACCCGCCGGAGGCAAGTCAAATTCTAACAACAGATGCCTCAGACAAAGCTTGGGGGGCTCATCTCAATGGAAAATGGATACAGGACAAGTGGCCTGCCAGACTACAACATCTACATATCAACCTAAAGGAGATGTTAGCAGTCCAGTTTGCATTAACAGCTTTCAAGGAATTACTTCTTCCAGGACAGGTGTTGATTCTAACAGACAACACAACCGTCATGTGGTACATCAACAAGCAAGGGGTACACATTCTTACCCTCTATGCAGACAAGCAATGATTCTATGGGAAACTGCTCTCAGTCTACAACTGGATCTTCAGGCAAGGTTTCTGCCGGGGTGCAGAACTCCTTAGCAGATGTGTTAAGCAGGCAAATCATGGATCCCCACAGTGGAAACTGGATCCTCAGGTATTTCAGCAAGTAACAGTGTCATGGGGAACACCAGACATAGATCTGTTCGCTTCTCCTCTAAACCACCAGCTGCCAAAGTTTTGCACAAAAAGGATACACCAGGCAGCTTGGAAGGCGGATGCTCTTTCTTTCAGTTGGAAAAATCTTCATGTATACGCCTTTCCACCACTTCCTCTACTTCTAAAGGTTCTGCTAAAGGTAAGCCAGGACAAACCAAGAATGATCCTGATAGCTCCAGATTGGCCCCGACAGCATTGGTACCCACTACTGAGAAATCTAATAAGGAAACCACCGTGGCCCCTGCCTTTGATTCCTCAACTGTTATCTCAAAAGGACGGTCATTTACTCAATGTCAAGCTTCACTCTCTTCATCTCACAGCATGGCATATCCTGTTTTAGCTCATAGCAGAGCTCAACTTACTCAACAAGTTTTGAATGTGATTATGGAAGCTAGGAGACCTAGTACAAGGAAAGTGTATGCGGACAAGTGGAAGAGATTTTTGCTTTGGAGTGCAGCAAAGGGTGTGGATGTTTCTGAGCCTGACTTAAGTGTGGCTCTTCTATATCTTACTGAGTTATTGGACAAGGGTTTGTCCTTCTCTTCCATTAAAATTCATGCTGCAGCAATTTCAGCTCACTATGACTGTGATCCACCTTTGTTTTCTCATTCGTTGTTCAAGCAATTTCTCAGAGGGGCAAAGAACATAAGACCTCCACGAAGAGCTCCTACTCCAGCTTGGGACCTCAACTATGTGTTGGAAAAGCTCACTCTGCCACCTTTTGAGCCTGCAGCTACGGCTGAGTTAAAATATTTGTCATGGAAGACTGCTTTTTTGTTGGCCATTACCTCTGCAAGAAGGGTTTCTGAGTTGCAGGCCCTTATGGCTGTTGAGCCTTTCTTGATCTTCCATAAGGATAGGGTATCTTACGCACTAACCCTTCCTTTATGCCTAAGGTGGTCTCAAGTGTGTCCTTAAACCAGTCTATTCATTTACCTACCTTTTATGCAGACCCCAAAACAGGGGAAAAGATCTTGCATACTTTGGATGCACAGACAGTTACGCTACTACTTAGATAGGACTAAGGGTTTCAGGCAGTCGCAACAGTTGTTTGTTTCTTTTGCTTTAGGCACAGGGCAAGCCTGTGTCAAAGCAAACTCTTTCTAAATGGATTGGGTTTTGCATTTCTTTTTGTTATTCTCAGCATGGCAAGCAGATCCCAACAGGGATCAGACCTCATTCCACTAGGGCTACTGCCACCTCTACAGCCTTTCTAAGGGGAGTGTCAACTAAGGACATTTTGGAGGCAGCTACTTGGAGTTCAGTACATACTTTCTCTAAGCACTACCACCTTCCCTCTACTCTAAATCTAGGGCTGGGTTTGCCACTGCTATTCTACAGGGCATTTTGACAGCTCCTGCTTCTATTTGATTTGCCATCCTCCCTTACCTCTGCTTTGGGAATCTACCCAAGTGTAAGGACTGCAGCAATGTGAGATGAAGAACATAGTACAGTTTTGTACCTACCATAAATGTAGATGTTCAAGATGCACATTGCTGCAGTCCAATTTACCCTCACTCCGTTCCCTCTGTGTTTAGGGGTGGTTGTGTGGTTAGGTTAGTACTTTATTAGATAATTGTTAGAAGTTGTACATAGTTTGGGTGTGGGGTGTTTAGTGTTTGGTAATTTTTTGATTTTACCCTGTTTAGGGTCTTCTGACATCTGGGGCAAGAAAAGACTGAGGATATGACGTCGGTCATGCGCATTTATACCCTGACGTCCTGGCGTCAGTTTAATGCGCCATGACCGGCGTCAGCCATATACTTTGGTATTCGGGCCGACCGAGGACAGCGCTATACCCAAGTGTAAGGACTGCAGCAATGTGGATCTTCGAACATCTACATTTATGGTAGGTACAAAACTGTACTTTTCTTTTTCATGTTTAAACTGATCTCTGAATACTAGCCAAATGTGATGGTTTTCTTACCTGATAATTGCTCTGTAAAAAGGCATACTTCTTCTAAAGGGTTCACACATGAGTAGACAGTCTTCAGTTCCTTTTGTTTTATAGTCTACATTGCTCATATAAACTCGGAAAGCTGCTAGAATAACACAGTTTGTGTTATTGTGCATTTTCTGAAGGTTAAGAAGTCTGAGCTCAAATATATGTCATTATTTAGTGACTTTGATCTTCACTGATTTGGAGTAAAACTGCAAATTTTATGAAGAACAGACCAGAATCATCAGATGAAAATTTGAGCATTCTGCAAAAATCTGGACAGTTGAGAGGTATGAGTCACACTCATCCATTCCTTTAATTTCATATTTTATATTGTGCTGCTCTCATGCATTTCCTGCTATACATACTACATGCTACATACTACATGCTACATGTTGGTGATTTATTGGTTGCACTGTATGATATGCTCTTAAGCAGTTTTATTTCTCTTTCTACCTTACAACTGTATGCATTATTTGTACTTGATTCCACTGTTATCTGTAGACAAGTAACTGAAATGATAGTGTGTTTTCTTTTGTCATCATTCTGTCTGTATTGCCTGAGTGGCTAATTCCCTGTCTGACAATCCTTAGATGACACTTTTCCAACCGTTGTTGCTGTTCCAAGTTATTCACAAGAAGGCAATGTCAGAGCAGTGACACAAGTAGTATTCTACCCTCTTCACTACCTCATACTCTAATACCTTGCCTTTCATGGCTAATCAACACAAGGTAGATAATTTTCCTTGTATGTGTGTTGTATCCTGACTTCATATACTGCTTTTGCACATTTATATAGTGTCACTGTAGGGCTGCCTCATCTCCTGTTGCCAAAGTGGGATTTTTGTATGAAAGTGTGAAATTTTGTAGGACAAACCACACCTACAACCAGTGCAAAGGACTGGACATCAGTTTACTGCTAAAATAAAAGCTCATTTTTTTTTTTAGAATTTGATTTATTTATGCTGTTTCATATAATATTTACGTGTTACAAAGACATGATAATGGATTTATGCATGTACTGAAGGAAATGTAGAAACATTTCTGTCCTAAAATTCTCATTCTCAGCAAATTCTTGCGGGATCAGTAAAGTATTTCTGATTCTGATATTTGACATTTTTGATGTTTTTGCACAGGACACAACTGCCCATGCAGTGGCTGTCCTGCATAAAGTGGGACATGTGATAACCCTGTATTACTGACATTACTGAAGATACGCAGCACACAATGGAAATCTGTTCTCTAAAATAATGCTGGTCAGTGCTCCAATATAGCAAAAGCAATGTCTTTCGGCTTTTCTTGGTTAGGGGTCGCCACAGCAGAACTCCAGTCCGCTAATGATTGGCAGTGGAATTTTACGGTGCCAAGTTGCCAACCCAATGCCCAACCTTCAGGGAAGGACCCCCATTCATGCACGCACCTACCTGCATGTCTTTAAACGTCACTCAACCACGGGGAGGACATGCAGACTCCACACAGAAGGCTCTCCAGCCGAGAATCAAACGGGAGAACCTCTTGCTGTGAGGTAAAACTAACCGCTGCACCACTGTGCTGCAATATAACTATTTCTTAATACTGTACTACCTGTCATTGTCTAGATCAAAACTTCTCTTTTCAATACAAGGGTTACGTTCTCATTTTGTTATAGGGGATATTAGACATGAGGGTCTGTCTGTCTTTTGACTGGATAACTGAGATTATACAACATTATATTCTATAATCAAGTGTCAATAACTGCATAAATAAATAATAAATGTACTTGAGACCATGCAGCTATGCTCTAATACACATGCTATTCCTGATCATACTATGTCATGCTTTTCATCCTTTTGATTATCACTCTCTGCTACAAAACAATTGTCATGTGCTTCATCAGCTTGTTAGCTTTGTCTAGCACTGATTTTTTTTGGGCTATGCATAATATTTATTTATTTATTTCCAGTTTGATTACCGGGGAAGTCCACTGGGCCCAGAGAGCCAGTTTTCAGTGGAGGCCCAGGGAGAAAACCTCCATGAAATAGATTACAGTAAAGATAGCAGTCCAATAAAAATAAAATAAAAGTACAGGTCCAAATGTGAGGTGTCATGGAATAAAGTTGTGAACCCCCCACATTATTTATTTATTAGCTATCTAGACCACTATATATCCATTTCTAAGCCATTTGTTCTTGTTTTGGCATTATGAAAAGGACACCCTACACTATCACAAGCCAACCAACAGTTTCAACCTCAGCTGTGTATCCCCCCTGCATTTCTAGGGTGTATACCTCAGAGACACCTTTAAGTGATCTGTGAGTATTACTCCAGCAAAGTGAATTACATATTGGGGTGGCATCCTGGAATTCTGCTCCAATCAAATTAAGTAATTCCTGTCAAAGAGAAACAGTCAGCTGTACTTTGAGATCTGTTAAATCTCAAAGTTCTGCATGTCTACTGTTGTGAGTGTCTAGATATGCTACGTGAAGCAACGTC
This sequence comes from Protopterus annectens, assembly GCF_019279795.1. Lineage (NCBI taxonomy): Eukaryota > Metazoa > Chordata > Ceratodontiformes > Protopteridae > Protopterus > Protopterus annectens. The sequence goes on from NC_056732.1 coordinate 118,827,593, forward strand.
ATGTCAGCCCCTTGTACCCATACCCTCATCCATTGAATTCTTCCCTCTCTGCTGGAAAAATCCTATACTTTGAAGACATCTCTTAAAGGTATCATCAGTTTTACTTTATAACCCCTCTGTATGCTCTCCAGGCACAACCACCATGTAATGGTAGTCTGTTCACTACCCACGGTAGTTGGGTTAATTTCCCATTAATGGCATTGCAGTATAGCACAAGAGAGCTATAAACTCTTGAGTCTGCCACCCTTCAAATGATATGTTAAACTGAGGTCCCATTTGCCAAAGAGGTGTTAGCTCAGATGGATGCAAGGATCTTCTGTGTTTGTTGAAAATAGCAGTGGAAATTCAATGCTAAGCTGCAGTATCTACACCGTTTTGAATGTATATAGTTTGAACTATGTTTCGACTTTCTGTATGAGTGGTGGTAAAATCTGTACATTAACATTTTCTGCTGGTGAGACCATGTATTTCTACAACATATACTATATAAATTTGGGTACAGCAGATTTTGCTCAGCTTGTAGGTTTCATTTTCAGTTACTTCTGGGTCAAGTTTAATCAAAATCAATAGTATATATCTACGCATGTGAATATTACATAGTGTGGAAGTTCTTGCCATAAGATATGTCAAATTGTCACTAAATTGAACAGGCATAAAAGTAAATACCATTGATATAAATAGAGCATTTTGTATATAGTCTAAATAATAATGCTTCTTTAAAACAGACCGATATATTTTTGTAGTAGATAGAAAGGTTTAGTTAATGAGCATTTATTGTATTACAGGTGGGCTTTGGGTCTGTTAAGAGAAGCTGGTATCTTAATGATGTGGGAGTTTGGGCATGGAATTGTGGTTTGTAGGATTGTGCTACAAAAAAGAAAACCTTCCAGAATGAAGCTTAGATGTTTTCCATTAGGAAGTCGTAAAAGAAGAAAGATGATGAAAAGCACCTTTGGATTGTAACAAAACTGGTTTGAGAGACTTTTTTTGTGGACTAATAGAAATAGCCCTTTGTGTAGTTCTATTGCTTCAGTGTATACAGAGTCTTCACCAATTTTTTTTTCTCTACAATAAAGATTCATTACTTTATGGAATAGTGGTCTCTGTTGCAGTATTTTACACCAATGTGAGTATGTGTGGTAACCACCCAACTTCTACTTCTGTGTAACTGTTCTGTTTATAGTCTTTGCAACTGTCAGAAATTTTCAACAGAGTAAATTCATGCTAACTCTAATAGGGAAAAATACAGGGATAACTCCCTTCGCCAACAGTGGTATCCACAATCCTTCATAGTGGCCCAACAGTTGTAGCAGAATTTATAAGATGTAATGAGCTTTTACTCATGAAAAGTGTAATTTCAACTAAATGTTTCCTGCTGAAAACCATCCACCATCACTAAATAGATCAACTTAAAAATGAAAATTGCCACTGAAGTGGTGCAGACAGATAAATCCTTAACTACAGCCCAGCTGCCCTGCTCAAGTGGCATAAAGGGATAAAGCCCTAACCATGGCTCAGCTCACCTGTGTTTGATTAGTGGCTTGGGTGACAGAGAGCAAAAGGGAGGGATGAGAATGCCCATCCTGGGAGGGAGGGTGCTCATTGATGATGCTTCATAAGGTAAGGTTTGGTCAATACAGGAGAGTTGTCCCCAAATATAGTCAATGAGCATGGGGAAGGGGAAAGGGAAAGCAGGTAGGGCATATAAAAAGAAACTCACCAGGAAGGAAGCACAGATGGCAGAGCTCCCAGTGATGAGGATGGGAAAAGGGAAAGCAGGTAGGGCATATAAAAAGAAACTCGTCAGGAAGGAAGCACAGATGGCAGAGCAGGTAGGGCTTATAAAAGAAACTCACCAGGAAGGAAGCACAGATGGCAGAGCTCCCAGGGATGGGGATGGGGAAAGGGAAAGCAGGTAGGGCTTATAAAAAGAAACTCACCAGGAAGGAAGCACAGAAGACAGAGCTCCCAGGGATGGGGAAAGGGAAAGCAGGTAGGGCTTATAAAAAGAAACTAACCAAGAAGGAAGCACAGATGGCAGAGCTCCGAGGGATGGGGATGGGGAAAGGGAAAGCAGGTAGGGCTTATAAAAGGAACTCACCAGGAAGGAAGCACAGATGGCAGAGCTCACAGGGATGGGGATGGGGAAAGGGAAAGCAGGTAGGGCTTATAAAAAGAAACTCACCAGGAAGTTAGCACAGATAGCAGAGCTCCCAGGGGTGGGGATGGGGAAAAGAGAAAGCAGGTAGGGCTTATACAAAGAAACTCACCAGGAAGGAAGCACAGATGGCAGAGCTCCCAGGGATGGGGATGGGGAAAAGGAAAAGCAGGTAGGGCTTTTAAAAAGAAACTCACCAGGAAGGAAGCACAGATGGCAGAGCTTCCAGGGATGGGGATGGGGAAAAGGGAAAGCAGGTGGGCATATAAAAAGAAACTCACCAGGAAGGAAGCACAGATGGCAGAGCTCCTGGGGTACCTTTAGGATCCATGACTGTATTCACAAAATGTGCTCCCATGTTGGCCAACCTAGTACTCCTATATTGGGAGGAGAATTTTATTTTTTCCTCAAGATTTATGTCCAACATTTTGCTCTATAACAAATGTTTGGACAATATTTTGATTCTTTGGAAAGGGGATGAGTGGGAAGCCAAGGAGTTTCTAGAATTTCTTAACAGTACAACTTCTTTTTTTAGATTCACCAGTTTTAGGCACCAGAGTGAAATCAATTACCTTGACATACATTTAAATTATGATGGGGTGACCCTTGAAAGTAATATTTACAGAAAGGAAACTTTCTCTAATTCTATGCTTCATTTTAATAGCCATCACCCTTACCATCAGAAGAAAGGCATCATCAAAGGTCAAATGGTAAGGTTGTCTAGATTGGTGAGCAACTATGACACTTCAAACGTGAGTTGTTTAAACTAGTTGGGATGTTGCTAGATAGGGGCTATCCCCTCAAACTAAGATTAAACATGAGATATTGAAGACGAAGGACACATTGTACCAGCCAATGTTACGTGCTGGAATACCCGAGAAGTCTATTAACAAACAAATGATAACAGTGCCACTATGGTTCTATGATTTAATCATTTTGCCCAAGAAATAGTCTTGGCTATTAACAACGCATGGCAATTGGGTCTCAAGGATACTCACAGGAATATACTTGGTTCCAAACCCAGGATAGTGTTCAGTAGGGGGAGGAATGTTAAAAACATTATGAAGAATTCTACTTGTAACAATTACACGTCTAAACTGTACAAGTGTCTGACATGCAGGACCTGTAACTTTATTAATGATGGCCCTTATGTGTCTATCCTTGGTAACAACTGTACATTAAGCTGCCCGGGCAGGTGTAGCTGTAACTAGTATGTTAGTATATGTAGAAACATGTACTTGTTGTACAAGTTTCTGTGTGGGCAAAACCACATGGAGGCTCAGGGAAAGAATATCTGAACATGTAAGGGCTATCAGGACGAAGAATGTTCACAATGCATTATACAGGCATAGTACAACTTGTACTAATTTTAACAAATTCATCTTTTATCTAATTGATAAAGTAACTTGGAATGAGAGAGGGGGCGATTTGAAATTAAAAGTGGAAAATCTTGAGACCAGGTGGCAACTTACACTTAATGTCACCCCCCCCCCCCAGGTTTGAATGACAGCATTGCCATTCTTCCAATTTTAAAAGAAAAAGCAAGTGTTATTTGGGATACTTCTTAAATACATCTTAACAATATATACATATATTTTTTTAACTATATAGGATCAAGGTCATTTGTTTTATGTTGGATTTATATATATATATATATATATATATATATATATATATATATATATATATATATATATATATATATATATATATATATATATATATATATATATATATATATATATATATATATATATATATATATATATACATATATACATACACACATATACATATACATATATATATATATATACACATTTCTATTATTTTTATCATTCAGTTTTTTATTGATATTGTGCCTTTAAACATTTGCAACCAGTAATTGACTACATCATTCTTAGTTTTTCTGAGTGGATTGGTCAGTTTGTTAGGTCATTAAGCTATTTAATTGTGTACGTATTTCCCAATGTTACTCTGATGAAGCCATTTTTATGGTGAAAGCACTTAGTCTTTGGGACGTACTGACTGTGTTTTTTGTACCAGTGTACCATTAAATTGGTGTCTTTTCGTCTGAGTTTGTTTTTTTTAATTTTTTTATTTTCACTTATTAGTGATTTGCTTCGTTTGAAGTTCGGATCAATTGCGTTGGTTGAGAAATGAGATTATTGATAAGTGAGATTTTCCAGAGATGACCTTCACCTGTCACCACTGGGTTTCCAGATCCTGAACAAGGCTCTCACCTACCCATTGTGCCTTTTTGGCAATGTCCCAAAGGCAAACCTTCCAACATAAAAGATCTGTCTAAAAGCAAATTGAATGTTATGCTGCTTAACGCTAGGAGTCTTAACTTGAAAATGGCCCTCCTTGCACTACAAGATGCTGATGTCTGTGCTGTTAGGAAAACTTGGTTCCGGGCTGTGAACAGCACCCCTAAAATTACCAGGCTATACCTCATTCCACAAATTCCGACCCAAATGAGGTCAGGAAGACTAAGGGTGGTGGAGTCTCTATCTTCATTAAGGACAGACACACCTCCAGAGTAGGTTGCCAGCATGAACCACTGGCACTACTCCAGGTACAGCTGATAGTTGGCAAGACACCCATCCAAGTTATAGCTAGCTATAGACCATCCTCCCTGACTCAGGACACCCACTCCTCTTACCTGGATCTACTTGACTCCATCAAGGTACCTCCTAACACCCTGATCCTTGGTGACTTCAACTATCCCACTATAGACTGGGTAAACTATTCTTGCACTAATGTACTCTCTGAACAATTTCTTGATTTCACCAATTCTAACGCACTGCACCAGGTCATCTCATCCCCCACAAGGGGAGAAAACATTCTGGACATGGTTCTCACCAACATAGGCAACCTCTGCTCCACTACCATAGTATGTTCTTCCCTGGTCAGATCAAATCATTGGACTGTCTCATTCAAAGTTTTAATAGCACTCAAACCCCCCAGCCATAATCAAGCTAAAAAATTTCTCAAAAGCTGACTACAAACTCCTAAGCGAAGGTATCTGTAGCTTCACAACACCGCCTCCCCCAGGGGATGCAGACACACATGCTGACAACAGTGCAGAATACAAGCACCTGTACAACTGCATGGACTCGGCCATACCCAATAGAACTAAAACCTGCTCAAGGGCACACAAATCTGTTTGGTGGACATCCTCTAACAGACTTTACAACAAAAGGAAGAAACTGATGTCCAAGGATAAAAAGGAACAAACTCCAAATTGGAAAAACTCCATCCGTAGCCTCAACAAGCAAATTAGATCACTACTGAAAACCTCCAAGGCCAATTGTGAATCTAAACTAGTCTCCAAACCAAAGGGAAACCATAAAGTTTTCATCAGCTACGTCAGGAACCTCCATGGCAAAGGCCAGGTTTGTTCCAAATTAGTACTTAAAAGTATCACTTACACTGATCCTGTAATCAATTTTCAGTCATTAACCATTCACCATAAAGGTCAAAAACACAAGTAGACACACCCATCAGCTCTGACAAATTTGGGGTAACACATCTAATTTGTTCTCAAACTCTTGTTCCATCCCTCCTAAATCTGGAAATTATTTTGAGTGAAAAGCACCCACTAAAGAGTACCTTTTCCCTAAATATTTTCTCTTTGTCCAGACTTCCAAGGTAAAAGTTGAAAGACATGACACATACATACACACAGGCTGTGCTAACACATATACATTTATTTCCCACATTAGGAATGGGAAACTTTTTCCCTTTTGTCTGACTCCAACTTGTAACAGAAAAAAATGTTTATTGCAGTCCTTTGCAAAAATGGTTTACAATTAAAAAAAAATGAGTGTACTCATGCACTCAACAAAACAAACAACACTTCACCAACTGTCTAATAAATTAAAAGGCTCTATTGCCATGGATATGAACTTTGCCACTACGTCTGTTACCAGCTTGGTGGATATGGGCATCCTGAGGTAATGTAGAAATTGCCTCATATTTACAGACAACCAGTTAATTATTTAACAAATTGATATGGTATGCAAGAGATGTATTTATACGTCACTGTATATAAAGCTGTCGCATAAAACCACTTCTAATGTCAATAAGTTTGTCAGTAGTATACACAGTGCACTGATCACACACAATTCAAAGCAGAAACATAGACCCATATATGATGAGACATTTAAATGTAACCTACCTAAACCCCAAAGAACTCCTTGGTGAAGTACAGATAACTCCCTCCGTCAACAACCCTGAATTCACACTGTCTGTTATATCTGGTCGACTTCTTTGAGACAGTCACCAAAGCCATGGACGAGGGGAAGATGGTGCACACCGCCTACCTTGACCTGGCCAAGGCCTTCAACACTATTCCCCACTCGGGCATAGTAGACAAACGCTCTCAACTAAGTATCAATCCATAGGTTATCAGATGGGTAGCAAACTGGCTCAGTGATAGAACCCACCTAATCATAATAAGGGAAGCCAACTCAAGCAGATGACCTGTAATGAGCGGCATACCACAGGGATCAGTCTTGGGGCCTCTGTTATTCAGGATATACTTCTCTGAGGTGCAGGCCAAAACCAGTGTGCTATGGCTGACCAAGTTTGCAAATGACTGCAAGCTGGGTGTGGTCATCAATTCCCCAAGTGATGTGGATGTCCTCCAAGAGGGTCTCACCCAAACATATGACTGGTTCCAGAAACATGGCCTCAAGCTGAATGCCAAAAGATGCATCATTATTCCCTTTGGGGAGAGTGATGTCCCCACCTGGGTAGCCAAGTGCTCTGGATTATGCAGAATGCTCTGCATTCAACGATAAGTGAAGCCACTGTTCCACTGTTCCATACTGAACAGCTTCGGCTACACAACACGGGTTTTCATTGGTTTGTATACCTCAATTACTGCCAATCAGCATCACAGTATACAAACCAATCAAATAGGTATGCCACTGTTCTACACTGAACAGCATTGGCTGTGCTACACAGTTTTTGATTGGCTTGTATACTTCAATTACAGTCAATCACCACCGCAGTATATGAACCAATCAAATAACTGTTCGTGAGATCTACCCTTTCAGAGGAAGTGGTACAAAACAGGATACACTTTTGCATCTACTTAACAAGTTTTGCAAGGGCTCCACAATACGGTTACTCATTCTTAATCGTGTTGTCTTTCATGTTGTCTTTCATGGTGCAATCTCACTAAGCTATGTTTTTGCAGACAGCAGTGGAGGAAGGCATTATCTGTAAAATCACTAGTTCACATCTTTCTGTGAGGGACCTGGGCAAACAATATCTATATCTGTTGCCGAAAATTCATAAGAGCCTAAATCAGCCCCCAGGGAGACCCATAGTCTCTGGAATTGGTTCTTTGAATGAACCTCTGTCGGCATATTTAACCAATATTTACAACCTCTGTTACCGCTCATTCTGGCTAGAATTAAAGATACTACCCAATTCCTACAAATTGTATCGGATTCCCAACTTGAACGCAATTGGCTTATGTGCACCCTTGATGTGAAATCCTTATATATCAGTATACCACACTGGGCAGGGTTGCAAACTTTGGATTACTGGTTGAACAGAGCTGGGTTGTATACACTGGGATTCAATACACTCCTCACTTGTATTGTTGAGCACGTCCTAACCAAAAATGTTTTTTATTTTCAAGGGAGTTGTTACTGGCAAACCCAGGGGACAGCGGTGGTGGCCTCATTTGCCCCCATTTATGCAGATCTTTTTATGGGGTATATAGAAGAAGAACTAATTTACAATGAGGCCCATAATATATACTTGCCAGAAATTGACATATGGAGGAGATTGCTAGACGATTGTTGGTTGGTGTGGCGTGCAGGTACTGAATATCTACGGGAGTCTGAACAATATTCGAATGATAATAAATGTGGTATTGAATTTTCCTTTTCTCATAGTTAGGAGGAAATTAATTATCTGGACGTCAAGGTTGTGAGAGAACCTGATCATACCTTGAACACCTTGGTGTATAGAAACTACCCTCAATACAACAATTTATTGTACACTTCCAGTCTGCACACCACAAACACAATCAGAAATATACCCAAGTCCCAATTCTTAATAATTAGAAGGATTTGTTCAAAAGAAGATTTCAACAACTCTAGGGATAATCTCATGTGTAGACTTCTCCATAGAGGTTATAGGGTGGGGGACGTTGTCACAGCCAGAGAGTGGGCTTCTAAACAGCCCAGGGCTGAGTTGTTAACTTATAAGAAGAATGAATGTAAGGAATCCGATACATTGAAACTAATAACAACCTATGGTCAAAATGTCAATTTATTAAGGAATGTGGTCAGTAAACACTGGAATATTTTCATGGCCAATGAGGAATTGGGTCAGATTTTGCCAGAACATTGTCAGTTTTCCTTTCACAGAGGCAAGACACTGGGATCCCATTTTTTTTTATTACAAACATCATAGCATAAACAAGAATTATGTGGATCTATTAACAATCACAAGGGAGAAACTAGTTGGGTCTTTTCCATGTGGGCACTGTTCATCATGTCAACACATTTGCAAGTCTAAACATTCTTCCAGTCAGAATACGGGTCAAGTATATGTTAATTTTTATGCTAACTGTGGATCAGACTGGGTCATTTATCTGGCCAATTGTACCTGTCCCTCTTTTTATGTTGGATGGACATCCAGACCCCTTTGTTTGCGAATATCTGAACATATGAGGGACATTCGCAACAAACGCATCACCAGTGCCTTATACATGCACTGTCAATTACATTCCACTGCCAGATTCAGGTTTACTGTCATAGACAAAGTACATGGAGATAGGATGGATTGTCAAGTTAGGTGCACTTTTCACACCAGGGTTCAATGATAAATTATAATATAGCTTTAAATCAAATGAGATGTGATTTCATAGGAAGTGAGGTGGTTTGAATATTTAAACAGTGTATCTTGTTGTTTGTAGTATCACTGATGAAGGCTCTGCACCAAAACCGGTTTGATATCTCTGTTCTACAATAAAGATTCCATGAATGTGTCTGTTTTGGAGCTGGCTTTGCTTGTTGATATGAAATACTTTGCCTAAGTATCTAAACCTCTTCTGCAACATTAACAGTTTGGAGGGACAGGTATATCTCGCAGGTGATACTGCCGCTGTGGAACAGACTCCTCATCCACATGAAACACAGCTCATCCTTGTCCATTTTCAAGTGCAACTTAGATATATGGATGGGAGACAGAAAATTTACCCCAGAACTGCTCTATGCACTACCAATGGGCAGATGCAGCTCCTAAATGCTTTACATATGCATGGGCCCACTCAAATTATCTATGGGATGATCCCAGTTATTCTCATTAGTGTAATATGTAATTATCAACCATGGGCAAGGCCAATCTATAACCAAGTGGGAAAGAATATTTCAAACACAAAAATGGAAATTAGCTAGATAAAATGGCCTGCAAGAGCAGCTAGCCTAGGACTTACCTTACCTATGAACCTATAATCTTACATTTGAAATGTACATACAAAACTGTATGAAAAATCAACAAAAACTTGCACTGCTTTACAGATTGAAAAACTTTCTCACCAACACAACTAAAGCTATATGTTCCACTACTTAGCACTTCCCCTCACTAGTTTATGGAGCACCCATTCTTACTAACTTCCAGGCAGCATAAAAAGCAAAATTTGAGCAACGCTATAATAAAGTGGCTAAATTTGCAGCAAATGACCCTTTCAGAACCCACTACTCAACTAACATATACATAGCTTCTTCCCACCTACAACAGTAGCCAGCAATAATCTGCTTGTCTAGCACTAAATACGGTTCAGTACAACTATGTTCATACTCCATCATTATCATTCAGTGAGGAAAACCCTTACTGTCCACAACCCTATCAAATCTGCAGGGCATGATTTACATTTATACCATGTTGCTAAGGCCTGGGACTCCTTACCTATCTCCATCAGATCAATACCCTCCCTTCACTACTTCAAAACCATTCAGAAATAGTTCTTAGCCAAAATCTGTCTCGGTTTTTGTTCCACCTCAGGATAATGATATCCCTAAATATGAGCAGGTTCCAAACCATACCTTACACCTCCTTACTTGCCCTTTTCACTCACTTCCTAACTTTATCGAGATAAAAACAGACACCTACCCAGTTAGACTTTCCTGCTAGTCAGACTACAGTAAACAAATAACATGTATGACCTTGTCCTTACAAATGCTTCCCCTGACTACACCCCACTAATATAATACAATACAATCTGATATACAACTTATGATTGCAACAACTACCCAGCCAAAAAACAAAATAAAAATTACACCCAGATAAGGAAAGCTGTGGAAATAACGGTCCACCCATACCACAAGAAAAATTATCAGACTGAAAAATAAGAAAGCAATATTACTGGTCATTAACTACTTCATAATGCTCAACTATCCCTGATTTTGCCTCCTATTATTACCCTTCTCATTATAAAATGTTTACATCTTCTGGTAAATCACTGAAGACTACAGTCGGTTCATAATGTCAGACATTAGAGTTAGTCTTTAGGAAATCCACGTTGATGAAAATCCATTTTCCTCCTCTAGGCTAACTGCCCTTGCAAGCCATTGTAAGCCTAGCCAGTTGTCCCTTGTGAGACTCAAACTCTGCACCTTGTGTTTGTAAGGCAATTTCGCCCCTTAACCATTAGGCCAACCTCCCTCCCTCATGTGAATTAGGGTAATATTTAAAAGTTATACATGATTTTGGACTTGTAAAGACTCTGGTGGCCATTAGTCTAGTATAAACATATGAATCTACTAGTTATGTACAAATCATGGCGCAACAATGCACTGAATATATCAGTCATAATTATTTCTTCCTACAGCATATACTCCAAATTCAAGATTTGACATAAATAATGAAAGAGAATCAAAATAATCTGATACATAAAAACATACAAGTAACCTGTATCATCCTACAGTAGGCTTGTAAGCATGTACAAGAATGTCTCACTGGAGCCATATCTATCTGAGAAGTGGACTGTTGCTTCAATTGAGCCAGCAGAAAAACCTACCTAGTATTTGAGCAATAAAACATGGCCATAATCACTTTCACATACAGCATCCCACAACAAAACTAATTCTAAACGTATTGTCACTATCCACAAAAGGAAAACACAGTAAATGTTGTATGGAGAACATCGATGTCTGTGCTGTGACTGAAACCTGGTTCAAGGGCTCCTGAGAGCACCCCGGCACTATCAGGTTTTACCTCATATCATGCGTTCCGGCCCCAAAACCCGGACCGTACCACAAAAGGAGGGGGTTTATCCATATTCATCAAAGATACCCACACCTCCAGGCTGGTGGCAACTCACGAAGCATCAGAGACCATTCAGGTGCAATTAACCATAGGCAAAACTGCTCTACAGTTTGTAGCATGTTACAGGCCACCCTCTCAAACTCAGGAACCCCACACAGCCTTCCTGAAGACACTGGAGAGTATAAATGTCTCTCCAAACACCATCATATTGGGTGACTTCAACTACCCAAACATAAACTGGGAACATTACTCAAGCCCCAATACCCTAGGCCAAAGGTTCCTGGAGTTCATAAACTCAAATGCTATAGAACAACTTGTCACCATTCCCACAAGAGGTGAAAATATACTAGACCTGATCATCACAAACATGGGGACAAAATGCTCCACACCGGAAGTATATCCCTCATTGGTGAGATCAGACCATAAACTAATCTCACTGGAGATCCACATCCCGCCCCCACCCCCAACAAAAAAGACCACAGTGAAGAACTTCTCAAAAGCCAACTTCACACTTCTTAAGACTGGTGTGGTATCCTTCAAGGCCCCTGAGAGGATGATCATGGATCCCAGGAATAACGAGATTGGGTACCTACAGACATTGGACCCTACCCAGTGTGGCTGTCATACGGCAGATCCTACCCCTTACACATGTCTGACTCATGTGAAACGTGCACCAAGTCCATTGATGTGAGGAATGTGGATCACACAGCCTAGCTGGACCTTGCTAAACCCTTCCATACAATACCCTAGTTGGTCAGTACAGATAAGCTCACCAGCCTAACTATACACCCCTATCCAATTAGATGGGTTGCAAACCAGCTCAAGGACAGAACTGACCTGGTCAGACATGCTGCAGCCATGTCAGACTGCAAACCAGGTACAACCGGCATCCCACAATGCACAGTCCTGGGACCTCTCTCGTATGCTACATATGTCACATAGGTACAGGCCAACATGGAAGGACTCCGTCTGAACAGGTTCACAGAGGACTACAAACTGCACACCATATTGGACCCTCCAGCTGACACAAGCAACCTACAAAAGGCAGACATAGAAACAGACAAGTGGTGCCACAGCCATGTCAACAAGCTAAATGCAGAATAGTGTATAGTCATCCCCTGTGGAAACACAGTACATGGCCAGAAATTACCACATAGGTGATAACCCAGTAAGTACATCAGGAGCAATAAGAGACCTGGGGACACAAGGTGATAGATATCCTGCATGTGACAACCATGTGTCTGTAGTGGTTACAGAAACATACCATATACCCACCTAATCATGAAGGTAAGCACAGCTATGTCAGGGAAGGTCAATGTGCCTCTCCAGTCATCCATCAGCAGCCTCACAATTGTGTACAATGGCCCATCAGGGATGTACCTTAGCAGACACCTGCATCAACTGGAAAGACCCCACAAATACCCCACCAGGAGGATTGCAGAGCTGTAACAGATGCCATGTGTCGCCTGATTAAACAAACTGCAGCTCCACACAGTGCCATACCGCCTGGCTGGAGGTGAACTGTGCCTGATGTATAAAGCCATGACCAAGCTGGTATCAATGGACATTTGGCACCATGTAAAATCTGAATGCTGGTGACCTATGCAGCTGACAGGCCTGAACCCCAGCACAGACATAAACAGGACATGCTGTACCGATTGGTCCATAACCCAGAAGCTCACTCCACTCACGACTAAACTCCCAGTACAGGTTATCCAGGGAGTCCCTCATTGACTGTCATCCAGAGGAATCATGATGACTGGATGGGAGATGGTAGGTGTACCCTGGATATCACCTATATGTCACGGGTAGACAGAGGCACAGCACACTAACCTTGACATATGTCATGGCAAACACCAGTAAATGTGTGTTGAAGGACAAACACTCCCTGACTAGCATTACAAATGGACTAGGGCACATGGCCATTGTTTGTCACTGTCCACACAAGTTGTGGAATACATTAACAATGTCGGACAATCACTTACTATGCTGTCCATATCTGAACAAAATGCAACATGGTCATATCTGCACAACTGGCCCTCAACCAGTCTGGTGTGCTCACTATAAATATTACAAGCAGAGATAGGACTGAGACCGATGATGCTGTCCACCACAGTGAAAGTACTGCACCAGTACACTATACGACAATACACTGTTTGGTCAGTAGGAAAAGATGTTGACAACTGCATGCAAACTATCCCATGGCGACCCTGCAGGCACAGCATAATGCCTGTTTGGTTCAGACACAAAGCAGTTGGGCAGTAAGAACACAACCTGATGTCCAACACTCAACTGTACATGTGAAATATAGATGATGTCCACACACGAACACAAATGTGGTGGACCACAGATCCCAACATAAGGAAAGTTCACACCGGGCATTCTCACACACTTAGATAAATGAGACATGTCAGTCAAGAAGCCGTAGAAACTGTGAACTTGGCATGCTCACAAACTTAGGCCATGTCACAGTTCAGCAGTTGCACACACATATCTGGCATTTGTATGTGTTAACACAGGAACCTCCCACAATACAGAAATCTGCCCAGTGCACACAGTGAAATTACAACAGAGACATAAGTAAAGTACTGGATCCCACTCATATGCAAACATCTTCCACAGTACACAAGTTGTTCATAGAGATAGGGAAAGCTATGGCAATAAAGACCCACAAACAGTATATGAGCAACAGATACTTGCATCTGACAGGTAAACATATGGCCGGAGAGTGCAATACTAACCTGTTGTCCCTAGGGAATACAGAAGGCTATCCACAGTGTATGTGGCATCTGCCTCCGCAGTAGAGTACGCCACTGTGCCTGTGCAAAGTTAATACATAGATATGCTCTCCCCTGTACTGATGGATAGTAACAGAGGTACATACCTCTTCATACATAATGATGTCAGCACACTATACATATGTCAGGAGCACAAATGATACCCAGTAATTTGAATAGCGCGCTCTGCTACTGCGTCTCTCACAAGTGTCATAACATAGTTAGGTAGGTGTTTGAATCCTGCAAGTGCTCAGTGTGTGTGTGACTGTGTGGGGGGAAGTAGTGTGTGTGCAATTGCACGTGTAAGAGAAATGTTCCTTTTGGCAACTAGTACAACACAGCACATGCTGCATATTCCACTGTCTAAACACTGATGATGTCAGCACCCTATAAGTACAGCAGGAGGAAGCAAGCCACCCAGTAATGCAAATAGCACACTCTGCTACTGCGTCTCTCACAAGTGACATAACATAGTTAGGTAGGGGTTTGTATCCTACAAATGCCATGTGTGTTTTTGTCACACAGTTTGTCCATGTGTGTCGGGTGTTGTTCCCAATATTGCACGACATACAATATATCAGTAATGTCAATGCACACATGATGTATGTGTGTGCCACCTACACATATGTACCTGTGAACTTCAATAGTTCCCATGTCCGAAGCCTGCCACATGTGAATACATGGAATATGCATTAGACAACTGTATGACTGTGGTGTTCTGTGCAGGGGCTGCATGTGGTATGTGAATATACAGTGTGAGTTGTAGATGATGTCATCCCACCAGTGAGGGATACACGACTGGTCTGGAGCATATAGCCCACATTTGGTAATGAACAGGTGCAGCATGTTGTCACCTCTTGTGGGAGTGGTAACAAGTTGTTCCATAGCAATGCAGGTAATGAATGCTAAGAACCCTTCAGAGAGGGTCTTGGAGCTAGAGTAATGCTCACAATCTATGTTTGGGTAGTTGCAGTCCACCCATATAATGGTGTTTGTAGAGACCGTCATATTCCCAGTGTTGTCAGGAAGGCCAAGTGGGTTTCCTGGATATGGGAGGGTGGTGTATGCCAGGCTATGAACCTGAAGGCAGTCTAACCCACTGTTAGTTGCACATGGATAGGCTCTGATGCTTTGTGCTGTGCCATCAACATGGGGGGTTGTGTATCTGAGGTGCCTTTGGATACATCCCACATGTTCCTGTTTGGTGCATGTGTAGGGGACGACAAGCATGGTATGAGGTATGACCTGGCAGTGATGGTGTGCACCTGGGAGCCTTGTACCAGGAGTCTGTTACTGTATGGATATTGCTGTACCCCATGCTAAGTACAGTTTCCACTGCATGCATCTTGAGGTTTACACTCTGCTGTTGAGTAGCATAACTATTAGTGTCCTATCCCGTGTGATACCTGTGTAGGTGGCTATGTAATGTCAGCCTTGCATACAAAGGCACTATGTGTGTAGCAACAGCCTCTGCCAATATACAATGGTCAATGGGTGACAGGTGCAAGCTGTCCATAGCAAAGCAATGTGACTTGTCCAGCATGTAATCCCACGCTGACAGGCATTGGATCCCCATTGAATGTCACCGAAACATACGGTAATTGTAGAAACTGATCATCCTGTCTACATATTGTGGCAGCATTCGTGGTGAGGGTAAGATGCTACTCAAGGTCAGGGTCATACCAGCCTGTGCCACAAGCTCAGAGAGCCCCTCTATGTCCCCTAACATGTAGACCAGAGAGGTGCGTCACAGGTCATACACACTGGCACAGACAATGACTGAGTCATATTTGTACATGCCTTGGAGTGACCTGTATGCTTGTGTTATGTGGTGGATCATAGTGTCCGACGGGCATCTCAGCGTGACCTTCACCTTTTTCAGCCTGGTGAGCAGGACCTCAGTGTACCTGATGATAGAGGTACCTCTTACAACTGTAGCAGGTGTGTTGTCAAGCTGTATGGCCTGTGACTGTCTGGCACACAGGCTTTGTGAGCTATGTGTTGCACGTGCTCTGCTCTGGCTTAACGTTTGCTTGTGTGTCTGCTTTGCAGGTGTCAGCTGCTTAAGCAGGATGCTATTCTGAGAGTCCAAGAATGTACCTGTGTGTTTCTGTGTTTGGATTGCGGTCGTGGCAGGTCTATGTGAGACTGGTACTGTATTTACTGTAGTATCCCACTCCACTTGACAGGGTATGCCAGTACTGAGTTAAGAGAGCTTAGCCCCCAGTTTGGCTATGTGGTTGCATCTCTCACATGTGTTGTAAGTGTATGGGAAGGGGAGAGGGCTGTCTGTGTACATGAGGCAGCTGTAACATTGCCACATGACTCACAGATTCACCAACTGGACCAGAGAGTAGATTGACAGGTGACCTTTGCACATGCTACCATAGCATTGTGAATCCCATACTAAGTAACGACACATAGGGCTAATGGGGAACAAGGTACTCAAGGTGAGTATGTGAGGGTGTAGTGCTCCTGATTTGATAGTGCTGGCATATATGACTGCTGTCTTGAGCAAATGCGAGGTAAGTCATATGCAATGTGTTACAGGCAACCTACATGCAAACAGGACAAACAGTGACGTTCTGTCAAGTGAGACATGGACATCAGTACAGTAAGCAATACAGATGTTACTAGGGATCCACAAAGAGACTGTAAACCTGCACTGCAGGTGGAATCAGTGTTTCAGGAACATAACAAGCAGACATGCATACAAACAAAGCTACAGTCAGCAGGCGTGTATGTAGACTATGCTACAACAAACAAGGTGTACGACTTCCAGTAGGTAACAGTGCATATATGCAGGCACTATAAGCCTGTACTCAGACATTCACAGGTCAGACGGGCTGGGTCCAGCCCCACCCCACACAAGTGTGTAGACCATGTACCTTCATAATGTTGAATAACTGGCGTGATACCCAAGTGTTCATACCTGTAATAATACACATTTCAAATAACAGACACTGAGCCCTCACTCAGCAGTTCCAGACTTAGTATGATGTATGCTACCTGTCCTGGCACCACAGTATCCTTGACATGTATGGAGACTCTCCCTCCTGTCATAGTTAGTTCTGTGTTTTGGTGCTGTCATGCATGGCATGAGGTGTGACCTTGTATTGCTAGTGTGCTCTTGTGAGTCTTGAACCTGTTGTGTATTACTGCACAGATATCAACATCCTCAAACATCCTCATTGCAGAGCCGAGTGTGGACAGCATGCAACTCGCAGCTGACATGACCATCATTGAGTATCAATATGTACATTTTCGTATCTCCTGTGCTACCTATGTAGGTGGCCATCTCTTGACAGCCTCACCACCAGTATGCAAAGATGTGCAGACAGTACACTATGGAAATTACTATGGGTGTACAAAACAATATAATGACAGTCATACTGCAACTGCATCAGACATGCTGGGATATACCCACAATGATATCATTACACTGTACTGTTGTCAACATTATACTATTACAACACTTCTATGTAGTCACCCTGTGCATCAGCACCATGTTTACCTGTTCCTGCACTGATGTTACAGATTGCAGGAGGTGGCACAGTGTCATCATATGCACAGGGTGTGTACTTGGTATGCCTGAGTCTGCCACTGATACAACCAATTGACATGTCTGTGTGTGTGTGTGTTGGTGAGGGACAGCAGTACAGGATGGGGCAATGTTGATGCAGTGTGTGCGTGTATGCGGTAGCCCTAGGTGTTATCAATTTGCATGTGTGTATGCATGCACACAGTCCCACCTCATGGCTGCCATATACAGGTGTTTGTGGACAGCCAAAGACTGTACCTGTCAGGTTATACAGATCACTGTCTGTGGCCACGGACATGGTACCTGTGCCTGGCAGGGGTGCTATGAACCGTATCAGGTACTAAGCCAGACTGGATAATGTCATCAGAAGCAAAGGGTTGGTGACTGGAGACAGGTCCCTGTTGGGACTGTCCAGAGCCACGTGCAAGTGGTCTCCTGGGGCGGTCTGATGACAACACAGACCCAGCATTGCTGGGGCTGCTGCTGGCACTGTGTGTGCGGCCGCAGGCCTGTTGTCATCTGCGACAGCTGCCAGCTGCTGCTGTTGCTGGCATACGGCCACGTCGATGCCTCAACCGTCCACCATTGCCCTGGCTCATGGACATGTAGTTGTGGAACAGATCTAATGTGTCCCCCCAACGTCTGTCAATGACCTCAGTGAAGTTACGGATGGCAGCCGCAACATCACACATACTGTCACTCATAGCTGTGCGACATGCTCTCAGCTCCCTCAGACCCTGTCTGGTGTACCGTTCCATACGTGACTGTGCCTGCATTACAGCCCGAAACGTAGCTGAGGTTGAAAGACCTCTGTGGGCACGTCTGACAGGGGCGGTACGCCCATGGATGCTCCCACGAGAACCCCTGGACGTCTGCCTGTGTGGTACCATGTCAGGACCCTGGCCATGGCTGCTGTGTAGGGATGCATGTGCCACCGATACCACATTAACCTGGTCAATGCCCACTGTATCCTGTCTATCACCTAGGGACATTGGTGACAAAGGATGTATTGGCAGGATGACTGTGCGCATTGATGGGGTCGACAGCTGTGTACTGTCAATTGACTGACCAATGACGGAGCCTGGCACACCTCCCTGTGCCATTACACAGGTATCATCATTATCACTATCCACAGTAGCTGATTCAGGTTCCCTGCTGCACAACACCAGAGCAGCACCAGAACCTGTGGGAGTAAGACAGGAAACACAGTTTACAATGTGTACACAATGTCACCACTGATACACACATGCACACATGGGCACATGCACACATGCACACATGGGCACACGCACACATGCACACTCCTCAGTATATGAGATATCAACACACAGACACAAACACACCTGCAATCAAACACATAGCACTACTGCTTCAGCCTATTATTACTATTAGTATCAAGAGTATTGAAGGTAATGTTATTACACACTCACCAGCATGGATAGGCTGCCTTGCTGTTACACCAGAGGGACCTGCAGACATGAGACATTTATTGTCAGTGGGCACAACTGTGCCATTGATACTGTGAGTATGATACAGTTCAGTAGTGCAACAGTTAGCTTCCACAGGTCTATTGCTGATATTGAGAATATCACTCTTGCATAATAATTACCAAGATTACAGCTACAAACTGAGGACACACCTCACACATGCATAACCTAACAGTGTACCGAACGGTCAACTATACACATGGCATGTTACCTGCATGCTCCGTGTCCTGCTGCTGGGTGGCTCCAGCCTCCATCATTACACATGTATGCTGCTGCTGTTGCTGTTGGGCTGGAGACACAACACTTAGGAGTAGTCCCTCCAGTCTGGTGAGGGGGGGGTGTCTAGCCACCCCACCACCTGTGGCAAGCTGCTGCCTGTGGATATCCGATGCACGCTGACGGACATTTCTAATTAAATCACTGCAGTGATGGCGTACCTGCTCATATGTCCGGTTATGTGTGCCTATGTCATTTACCCGATGGACCAGGTCTTGCCACAGTGCAGCCCTCTCCTGCTGGCTCTGGCTGGTGCAGGAAAAGAGTATTGCGAAATCCCGCACCAGGCTCTGGTGTATCTCTTCCTCCTCCGCAGCGGAGTACACAGGTTTTCGCTGGTGAACCATAGCCCTGAAAAGGAGAAGGAAAATATGTCAGCAATATCTGTCAGCAAACTATGGCACACATACTACACATAATACTCGGCTGCAGTGATATAACTTAAACACCATATATAGCATCTGTCTGTCTATTGAGGGATACACGTGTAAATGACCAGGTATCAGTGCTCATCCGACAACTGTGCAACAGTACCTGGCACACTCCATATGACAGACTAGTATACTGCAGCAGTCAGCACACTGGTTCAAGTCCAATGCACAACCTCACACTGGGGGTTTGTATCAAGGTACTGTATGGGGAACATTATCAACCCATGCACTGCATGCAATGCAAGTTACATATTTCACTGGTAATGCACACTACTCTTACTTGTCATAACCCTACCTACACCACAGTGACATACAGGGTAACACAGCACTACATATGGCAATGTAGTATGTGTTGATCGCAATACCTCACACATCTGTCTCTGGCCTCACACCAAGGACACACACTACCATGACAGACAGACAGTCATGGTGAGCAATCACACCAGTACATAACATGCACCCAGTCACTGGCACACTCATTCCACCTCACATATTTGGTTTGCAATGTGTTCATGGGTGTGCATTGTGTCTTAGGTAGGTAGTATGCTTTAGGCCCTGGGCCTACAGCAGCATACTGTTATGCTACCCTGCCCCTTGTGACACATGTGTTATGATCGTACCTGCTCCTTACAAACAGTTAAACAGGGTGACTCATATGGCATATTACCTATCTGCATAACATTCAGCAGGGGTATGTCTGACATCTACTCATGGGTGGCCTTGCTTCTTAATTCTGTGTGGTTTACTCCAGGGTATGTCATTTCTGTGGGTAGGGACCTGTACCTCCACCATGTGCTCTATACTGCAGTGACAAAGACGACAGACATAGGTAATTTGTGTTGTGGATGTTGGAGGTGTTACCATGGTTGTTGGACAACTGTCATGGGTGTGACCGAACTATGTATATCCAGCAGTGGTAACCTCTATGTAGGTAGTCTGTGTGCGCTCTGTGGTCTTGTCAGTCACTCTGCATAGGTAATGTGTTTGAGTGCATTGACACAGTTACTTGCGTATGTCTGTGTCCTTCTCCATATCTGTAGCTGTCATGGGAGGTACATACCGTGTAGGACATTGTGGGGTGTAGAGGGGTACAGTGACCTACATGTCCATAGCTTACACACCATGTCCGCTGACACATTCCATGTACAGGTATTACAGGACTAGTGTGCCACTGTGTATATCAATGGGGAGCCTATTGTACACTTGTTGCCCCTGTTCCCCCCTGACACATGCAGTGGTGGGCAGGCATGCACATATGTGGTGGTTACTGGTGTCAGTGTTTTGGAATGGGGTATGGTACTCCAGTATCCACACTGGTGTTCACTCCATGCCTTTGTCACCAGGCACCTGTTGCAATATATCTGCACACATGTGCCTCACTCAGTATATATATATATACTGACTGCAAATCGGTTCCACAATCAGTTATGCTGTGTATTCCCGCCTATGGGTTTTATATATGCCGTTTTTCCCGCACTTATCTGTGATTGGCCATTTTGGAAATGTATCAGCTTCATAAAACCTGCTTTGTCATGCTTCTCTTTCCATTCATTCCTATATATGTGCTATTACTGCATTTTGAAGAGCAACTGTCATGGCTTAGTGGTTCAGTACTTTGACTATGGTGCATGGTATCCTGAGTTCGAGCCTGGCCATTGCTTTTTATATTTTATGACTGTCTACACAGGCTAGGAGGTGTGTCTGTGTAAAGGCAGTTTTGATACAGCTTGCTCAACGTTGCCCGTCGGTTAGCTTGTTGGCGCGGTGTGCAGCTCCTCACAAACGGGTCATGCTGGTTTACGCGTCGTTTGGCTGTCAGCACACATATTACGCTCAGCTCAGCTACAGGCACACAGTTTCAACGTGTTAGAACTCTGCTCAACCCCGGGCACTCATTTTACACATGTTAAACCACTGCTCACCTACGGGCACTCATTTTACACCTGTTAAACCACTGCTCACCTACGAGCAGCTATACTCAGCTTGCTAGAGTGTTGCTCAGCTATGGGCACTTCTGACATTTTTTTTTTCACACATTTCTTCATAATACATGGCCCATTTCATTACAGTTTACATAAAAATAATTTTATACATGTACATATATGTCAGGGAATTGTTTCGTGCTTATTTCACTAGGAATAAAAATTGATGTTGTGGGGGCTCGAACCATGACTGCCTCCTCTTCAGCTGACGTCTCTACCGCTATGCTATTGCTTCTTGGCTTACTTTGCATATTTAGATCTTATATGCTTTTCCACTGACTGCTAACTGTGGCTTAGCGATGGGCACGCCCGCGCAAATGAGCGCACTCACGGGCAAACATCTTTAAAACTTATAAAAAAAAATATGACATGTTCATTTTTCCATTTTATGTTTATAGTCTGTGGGGGCATGTGTTGTGTTTATTGACATTTACACGGACTCTGTCATGGGGGTTTACTTTCGGGACTGTTACTCTTCTGGGGGCATGTCCGTTTGCAGGGCTCGCCCTATGGACACGCCCCCTACTTTCTTACACGGACCGTGTTAGCCTTGGGTGTGAGTCAGCATGCCCTCATGAATAT
The DNA here is from genome assembly GCF_019279795.1 of Protopterus annectens. Lineage (NCBI taxonomy): Eukaryota > Metazoa > Chordata > Ceratodontiformes > Protopteridae > Protopterus > Protopterus annectens. The sequence goes on from NC_056732.1 coordinate 118,850,124, forward strand.
GCATGGCATGCTGACGTCACACCATTTCACTGCAGCCTCCGTATAAGCCTTGTAACTATTAATAAAAACTGGAGACTTTTGATGGTGGATGAAAGGATCAAAAACTTAGTTGATGAGAGACCTCGTGTTGCTTACAGGAACATGTCGTCTCTTAACAGACTACTTTGTTATGACAGGGTCCATCAGCTCAACAAGTTTTCCACCAAGACAGGCACCTTTGCTTGCCATTCTTGCAATCAATGCAGATACATATCTAACACTGATTGTTTCACACATCCTGACACTAAACGCACTTATATTTTTAAGCGCTATGCCGATTGTAAATCTGACAGTTTAGTCTACATAGCTGAGTGCCAGCTATGTAAGGTCTTCTACGTTGGAATGACAACGAGAACTTTACGTGAACGTATCAGAGAACATACTTATGCCATTGCTAAGGGCAATGTCACCAACGCCCTAGCTAAACATATAATGGAACAAGGTCATGCACATAATTTTAAATTCCAGGTATTGGAGCTAGTTTTTAAAAATGGTCGATTAGGTAACATCAAAAATTCCATTGAAGAAAGGGAGGGCAAATGGATATTAAAACTACAAGCCCATAAATTTGGGTTAAATGATAGACTAGCGCTCAAACCTTTCTTAGCTAATAGATCTCTTAGGCATTAATCATGGTTTATATTGTTGTTCCTTTAACTTTTTATTAATTTTTTATTATGCTCACAGTTCATTTAATGTTATGTTAATTGCTTTGTTTTGATTTGTTGATTTGAACAGACAATGTTGTTGTTATGCATATTTAAGTGGATGTGCTGGGACTGCCTAAATGTCTGATGAAGCGTTGAATCCAACGTGAAAGCGCTTACCTAACTGCAGTCTACCTTTTTGTGTTGTTTTATTAAATTCGTTTTAATATTTGGAGTTAGTTTTTTTGACTTCAGCTTTTATGGTTCATGGTGCACCTTCTTATTCTATATAGTCATTTCAGTTTTCTGTTTTGAGGGTGCTTTACCTAGCAAGAAGTGCTTTTATACTTGCTCTAATTCTGTAATGAGTATGATTGAAAATTATACCCAGCTCACAGTCATCAACAAATCTGGTTAGCTATAAGTCTAGATTTATGGTTTTGATGTCAGAAAATGATTTGTCAAAAATGATGTCCTTAGTACCAAATGTGAAAGTATAAAGTAAAGTCACCTTCTTGCTATGTGAGATGGCAATCCCCCCCCCCCCCATTGTAGAAGTAAGAAGTAAGCCACAAAAGTCACAAAAGCTGATAGGCCAAAAAAAGAGCATAAAGACAATACAGTGGACTGCTGAGGATAAGAAAGAGATTTTTGTTATTATATGTTAGTATTGATAATGTTATGCAAGTAGCCCATAATTTCCACACAGAAGATATGCAAAAAGATTAATATAGAAATTAGAGGAAAAAAAATCCTTGCCCAAGAAAAACTGTTAGAAGCTTCAAATAAAAATGTATGTTCATTAATACTACAGTTTTATGAAAACATTATGTAGACCGAGCAACCATGAGCTGTTTGGAAAAAGAAGTTACTGAGGAAGTGCAAAAATATAATGAACTAAACCTACAGATTTTTGAAAGGTATAAAAAATAAATATAGATATGGGAAAGAAAGAGAGATCTGATATGGTGCAATATTTATGCAAAGGAGAAAGCCAAATTAATAAAAAAAAAACAACCCCAAAGATATTCATAGAGAAATACAGGCCAAGGTATTCAGATATGGAAAATTTCACAATACAAAAAAATATGTGTTCACAAAGAGGGAACACAAAAGTTTAGTGATGTAGAACTTAAAAATAAAAGTTGAAGTTATGGAATACCTGCAAAGTGAAGGATTTAGTGTCAAAGTCTAACACAGGTTGTACAACAACATGATGGACACCGAGTTCCCCAAGTAAGGAGAAACAGGAGGAGCAGGAGACATCTGAACAAGAAATATGAACATGGGAAAGAAAAAGAGATTTAACATGGTGCAATATTTATGCAAACAGGAAAGCAAGTCTAACCTTAAATAAAGATAAAAGTAAGGGGTTGGGAGATGTGGTGAAAATTCAGGGGTTTATAGTTGTCATTAAATGAGATGTCTTTGCTAGGGATAAAATTTGGTAAATTGATGTAGTAATGATGCAGTGGGAGGGTACAATGGAGGACATATAGATTAGCATTCAGGAAAAAGGTTTATGTGATGAATTATGTATTAATGAAAATATAGCATATATGTCAAATGTTTACATGATCCTACAAAAATATGAAAAGGAAATTGTGAAGTTGGTGTTTTCTTTCATATGGGATTCCAGATTAAACCAGATAAAAAGATGTGTGTTCTATATGAGTAAAGATGAAGTTGGATTGGGGTTACTAAATCCAGTTGTTTATTCTGTTTCTTTAAGCTTGTATAGATCATTAAAGTGGCTAACAGAACAAATGAGAAAGTAATAGTGATAATGTGTAAATATAAGTACAAAAGGTTCTGAGAAGTAATGAGAATAAGAAAAGAGAAAAAAACTGAGGCACTTTCTGCTATTCATGAAAAGGGCAATTAGGTGACAATTAGAGATTAGAGTTAACTGCTGTGCCCTGTTTCTATGTTAGTGGCTGTTGGTCTATGAAGTTTGCTTGAAGGTGTTAATGTAATGAATAATGAATAAATATGTAATTTATCTCTGTCTGAACCACTCTGTACAGGATGTCCTTTAAATTTATATAGCATTCTGCTGAACATTAGACCCATTATTGACTACAGTGTCCCGTTTGGCATTTACCCAACCAGGCACACTATCATAAAAGGTTCCTCACCAGGAAAATCTGGACGTAAGATCCTATCTCTGCAATCAGTCTCCTACAGGTTATTGAGATGTGATTTATGTCTAGCATATTAGGCATACTCATATCCAACTTTGATGGATCTCTTGCACATCCACAACACAAGCAGCCCCAGAAACACTAGATTAAATCCCTAAGCTTTGTGTGAGTCATACATAGAACCAGCTTTAGGGACAGATGTGCCTCAAAGGATTTCCAGAGTATGGAATAAGCTTCCCATCTATGTGAAGCATAGTTCATCCCTGACCCATTCAAAAGAAAGCTTAACAGTCTGAATATATCCAACAACAGGCACATAACTTACTTATAGACAGTGTTTCTAATCCAAAAGCGTTGTCTTGCATGCATCTAAGTGTTTGGGAGGAAATGATTTGTGACATACACATTTTTAATGCTGATTGGGCAGCAATAAGAGATTGTGAGTACGAACTGTAATTTTCTGACTACACCCCTAGACTGAGCGTCTAGTTTTGCCTCATATCTGTTTTTTTTTTATTTCATTAGGGTTGAGAGATCCTTATTAAGTTTAGCAAAAAGAGTGTTTTTGGTATTTTGAGAGCACAATTTTATTTTTGTGTGCATTTTTTTTGCAATACAGCCTGTTTATATTTGGGTTCCACCGCACCAGTTTGTTTTTTTAATTTGGCATTGTATTTATTTCTGAGGGGGACAGATGCATCTGTGAAACTATTCACATATTTACAAGTCTTGGATGGTCTAAACATGCAGTGTGTAAAGCAAGTGATTAATGGCACAGTGGTGCAGTGAGTAGCATTGCCATTTCACAATGCTTCATTCTCTCATTGAGTTTGTAGCTGCACCTCCTTCTGAGTGGAGTCTGCATGTCCTCCTTATCTCAGTTTGTGTTTTATCCAGGTTCTCTGATTTCCTCCACAATCCAAACATATGCTGTAGGTGACTTGTATCTCATTATAAGCAGAGTGTGTGTGTGTGTGTGTGTGTGTGTGTGTGTGTGTGTGTGTGTGTGTGTGCGCGCACGTCTATTTTGTGATAGATATGGCTTGTCAGGGGCAGCATCAGTATGTCAGTGTGTGAGAACATGTGGACAAATATCACTGACCTTATTTGTTGTCACACACAATATCTAGGAACACATACATAGCTTCTGTCAGACATATATATGTTGCATGTCTCCTTACCCCTACCCCTTAAAAGGCCCCCTCCCCTACTTACTTGAAACAACACAACTCATATGCACAGAAGGTTGATATAGCTAGAGTTCTTCTGGCTAACAGCAAAAACAGACTACCATTAACAAGTAATTATCTTTAAACTGTACTACATCTAAGACCTCAGAGCTTCGGGGGCTTTAGGAGACTGGTTGTACAAGGAGATTTTAATGCAGGCTTAGTAAGGAGGACCCATCCATAGCCACTGCCCCATGCCCCACCTAGTCTAAAACCAGCCATGTGCTTAGGTGTGCACAGAAATTCACTGCAGCTACTGTGGACTTTGTCTGGGGACATTGTGGTTATTATTTCTTTAACTTTCATTACCAAGAAACCTCAGAAGTCTACAATGAAGTTTACTTTACCTTGTCTAGGGTAGTGTACTGTCTAGTACCAACAAGTTAGAAAACATTACTGTGATGATTTTTTTCCCCTTTCCTCAAAAAAATCACACACACATATAGGCAGCCTATTTTGGGGACAAGGAAAGGAGGCATGCTTTGTATGTATGTCTGACAACAATTATTATTAAAAATTTTAAAATATATTACAGTGACCATTTATTTATTGTTTCACTGTCATCCCGATCTAACATCAGAGGGGTACACAGAAAGTAGCTGTCTTTTGATGTAGAGGTGAGAAGGCATGTCATGCATATGTAGGACACTGATTTGACATACATGACAATTGTCGTTTTTTTTTTCCACTTTCATCCCAGTTTAATACCAGAGTGATACCAGGAAGTTGACCTTTTGGGGGATAGGGGAAGGGATGGTGGCATTATTCACAGATAAAGAATTAGGTGTCCTCTTCTCAAGCAATTTGTCTTTTCTGTTTGCTGGGAACTGTTATTTTGTCACCTTAAAACACAACTTATTTCTTCCTCAAAATAAAAAGCAAGACTGCATTTCTTTCTTACAATTTTTGTTCAGGCTGTCAGTGGATTAAAATGGATCTACAACCCCATGGCTTCTGAAGACATAGTAGTCCTCCCATATACTTATTATTTCCTCTACAGTTATTACAATGCAGTCTCCAACCAAGCATCCTACCCTGATTACTGTTCCTCCTCCAACTTCCATCCAAGCTTTGGAGTTGAGAGATTTGAGCATCCAGATCCATCCAGCATCTGATGAGAGAACTTCTCCCTCAGATCAGATGCTTGCCTTGAGTTCCCCTGCTTTGGAGCAAGAGAGCGCTCAGAGCCGTTTCACACCAGTCGGGTCTGGGGATCGGGTTATCAACTCAGAGGCTTTCAGAGCGGTCCCTGATCCTCGGGGCTTCAGCTCAGATGAGTTCAACTGTGACTTCATCTTTGGATATTGTCTTCTGGATCCGAGGGGGTCACAGCTCTTAGTGCTTCTTTGCCAGATCTGGAGGCCCGCTCTGTTCGGGAGCAGACTGCTGTCAGGGCTCAGAAGAGGGCTATGGCTTCTCCAGCCTCTAGGAGGAGGTCTTCTTAAGATCTCCAGATCCCCTTTGTTCATCCGGAGTGTCTTCCTTCTGTGCCACCCCTTCCACAGAGATAGCGAGAACCTAGACAGCTGGTACCCCTGCCAGTTCTGAAATCTCACTGTAGTATCTCATCACGGAAGTCCCTAGGAAGAGGACTTGCAAGAGGAAGCATTTGGACTCAACTGAGGAGTCTGTCACCTCTGATACTGACCTCGATGAGGGAGAAGAATCCCCACGGTCGCCTCCTGAATATGTTTCCTTTGTAGACATCCTTGAATTATTGAATCAGATAGGTGGCTGGGAATCCAGCAATTATATTACTTCCAGTGATATGTTCCCATAGGAGGACAAATCACTAATTAAAAATATCCAGCTTCATTGTTTAAAAATTGACTTTTTAAACTTAGGTGGATTGTTAGGTTATGTTTGCGAACCGATATGACATAGCCTAAAATAAGTGGGGGGCGTACAAAAGAACAAACATAGGGTGAGAATGTTTACTTAGAAGTGACTCATGGTTCATGGGTAAATACTAAGCTATCAGTCTGCAGACTGTTGTAAGCACAGCCAATAACCAGATGATAGAATCAAACCCTGTACCTTGTTTCTGTGAGGTAAAGACATTAATCCTCATGCCAACCCTGCCCCCTCCTCCCAAAAAAAGATTTGTCAGCCGAGCCAGGCAGGAGCTGAACCTATAGTCATGTAATCTACAGCTAGATGTGTTATCCATTGTGACACTGGCCCCAGTAAATATGTGTGCTTAGGATCATGGCTATGTACAAGGCTAGTTGCCCTTGTGGGTCATTTAAAGCTAATTTCACTTTCAAAGGTGAGACTAAAACCCTCTACCTCATGTCAGTTAACCATTATACCGACCACCAACCCTTTGATAGGGAAAGGAGTGAAATTTATTACTTTAGTGATGTAGTTCGGAGTCTATGGGCACACCAACAGAATTATTATGTTTACCAATTGACAGCAGCATTTGGTCTGATGATACAATCCACTGGGTTGGTACTTGGTGGTTTAGGGGATGCCTGTTTGTATATAAGCTTATGGGTTATGATCAATTCCACAAAAAAAAAAATACTGTATACACACACACACACACACACACACACACACACACACACACACACACACACACACACACACACACACACACACACACCTGTAAACCACTCAAAATCAAATACAGCATGATGCTGTCTTAGATTTACAACTGTTAACCAAACAAAGCAAATTAACATTTGCTATTGTAGAAAAAAAATTTGTATCACTTCATTTTTTTAAATTATGTAATGCATGGGAAGTAAGTAACTGGTAAATGCATGACTTAGATGACTAAGACCCCAAGTGCAGACTGTAAAAATACTGCATATTATCTAGATACACAAAAAACAGGCATTCCAGTTGAATCCTTTTCTTGCAATGTACTCTCTTATTTAACCCTTATAAAAATATTCCCATCCAATTTCAGGTACAAGTGTTCCTGTGCCATATATTTGGAGTCACCAAAGTACCATGTATTCCCCTGATAGACGACAGACAGTAACTCTCAACCTCTTAGAGCAAGAAACCTGAACAAAGACATAAGGAGTGTATCTGTAGTTTCACACCCCCCAGAAGATGCAGACAACTATGCCAAACAGTATGCCAAAGTAGAATGAAAACCTCCAAAGCCAATTATGAATGGAAACTTGCCTCCAAAACAAAGAAAAACCACAAAGCCTTCTTCAGTTATGTCAGGAACCTCCATGGTAAAGCACAGGTTTGTTACAAATTAGTACTTAACAGTATCACCTACACTGATCCTGTTGACTTAGCCAACCTGCTAGCAGATAGGTACAGTGCAAACTTCACCTCCTGTCCACTGAAGGCCCTCTTGACATCCCCAATACCTGTCCCACACCTCACATCTCTTTAGATCAAGTGTTAAATGCCCTATCCAAGGCAAACAACACGGCTTCCATGGGACCTGATAGTGTCCCAGGCTGTATTCCGCACCATCTCCAGTAAGAACTGGCTTTACCACTGAACACCCTATTCAACCATGGTCTAAATACAGGCTTCATCCCAGTTGAGTGGAGAACTGTCATTATCATCCCCTTGCACAAAGGTGGCTGACCCTGGAAACTAACACCCCATTAGTTTTACAAGTCTGATCTGTAAAGCCATCGAGCATATTATTGTGGATCTCATACATGAGGACATAGGCAATCTCCAAGCATTGGACCCCGCCCAGTTCAGATTCGTCAAGGGCAGAACTTGCCTGCTGAACCTGGGTGACTTCTTTGAGACTGTCACTAAGGCTTTGGATGAAGGCAAGTCAGTACATACTGCTTACTTTGACTTGGCCAAGGCCTTTGGCACACTCCCCCACTCGGGCCTCATCAGAAAGCTAACTCAACTTGGCATAAATCCCCATCTCATCAGGTGGGTGGCCAAATGGCTGACCGACAGGAACCTCAAGGTCAAAATAGGTGCCTCCACCTCTGATAGCAGACCTGTCACTAGTGGAGTTCCCCAGGGATCTGTCCTGGGACCGTTACTGTTTGGCATCTACTTCTCGGAGGTCCAGGCAAAGACAAAAGGCCTGTGGCTGACCAAGTTTGCAGACGACTGTAAGTTTGGTGCTGTCATTGACTTCCCAAATGATGTTAAGATACTGCAAGAGGGTCTCACAGCAACTAATGACTGGTGCAAAAATCATGGCTTCAAGCTAAATGCAAAAAAAAAGGGTATCATCATCATACCATTCTACAAAAACATGGCCCTACTGATTACCACATCAAAGGAAACCTCCTAAGCACAGAACCTGATGTAAAAGATCTGGGTACTCAGGTTGATAATCTCACATTCGACCATCATGTAGTGGCAGTGGTCAGAAAAGCCTTTTACTTGGTTCATCTCAGAAGTAAAGGGATTGCATCCACAAAAAGGTGATTATTACCTCTCTATACTCGTCCCGCCTTAGGCCAATAATAGAGTATAATGGCCCACTTGCTGTGTACCTCTCCAAACATCTGCACCAACTGGAAAGGCCTCAGAAATACCTCACAAAGATAATCCATGGCCTCCAACACCTGTCCTATGTGGACAAGCTCAAATCACTATCACTGGACTCGGTACTGTGCAGGTTGCTCAGAGGTGATCTGTGCGTCGCCTACAAGGCAGTCTTGAACCCTGCCCTACTACAAAAGGTCCATATCCGTAAGTCTAACTCCTCATGCATTACCCGCTCAAAAGGCCTGAATCTAATATGTGACATCAACAAAACCTGCTGGAGAGACAGTTTGTCTCCCACAGGCTGCCCAGTCTCTGGAATAGACTTCCCATACATGTCAAACAGAGTACCTCACTGACCTTCAAGTGCAACCTTGATGAGTGGATGGGAAACCACAACTTTGTCCCAGGCATTCCACCTGTGTCCCTTATTGACAGGGTGACAGCTGCTGATTGAGGTTTCTTTTGGGGGTAAACTCTTGGCCAGGCTTATAAGGACCCCAGTGCAATTAGCCTAATAACCTTCTATGATCCTAAATAAAAGTGGGACAAAGCCCCCAAAATAGTGAGAATTTGTAAATATTGCTCCTACAAACTTAGAAAGTTGATGGAATAGCAGATTTTGCATTAGCATGAATTTTCTGAAGGTTATGTCTGAAACTCAAATGCCTGTACTTATTTTCTAAATTCTTTCTTCAATTATTTGCCAATAATTTATCAGAAAACCACAATTTTATGAAAAATGGAACAAAAAGAAGAAGCAAAAATGTGGACATTATGCAAAAATATGTACAGTTGAGATGTATGCTACCAACTGCTCCTTACAATAAAACTTTTTAGTATAGAAATAAACCACAATGAGTGATCAGATGTAAAAGTTTTAATAAAAGGAACAGTTGGTAACATACCTCTCAACCTCTTACAGCAAGAAATCTGGGACAAAGCCATAAATAAAAGTTGGACAAAGGCCCACAAATAGGGACAATTGTTAATAATTGCTCTTACAAACCTAAAAAGTTGATATAATAACAGGTTTTATATTAGCATTAATTTTCTGTGGGGTATGAAGTCTGAAACTCAAATGTCTGTCATTATTTTCTAACTCCTGCCATTAGTGCTTTTCGCCTATTTTAAAAGGAAACCTCGATTTTATGATAAACAGACCAAAATTATGAGGCAAAAATTTGGATATTCTGCGAAAATCTGTACAGGTGAGAGGTATGAGTTAGGGACTCTGAGCCATACCACTCATCCTGTTAGACCAAGAAAGATGAACATATCCTAAAAGAAGGAAGACGTAAAGATTTTTCTTGGAAGTGCTTCCCAAATCCCAACGGATCCTGACAGTAAACGGTTGCTTTTTAAAACGATCGTTCTTTGCGGTTACTATTAAAATGAACCACAAAGAACGGTCGTTCTAAAAAGTAAACTAAGGAGCTGTTGGTAAACTGCAGGAACTCTCAGCCCATAAGGGCAAGTAATTGCTATCATTTGCTTTCACCTCTTATTGCCGGTGTACTGATTCAGCAGCCAAACTTTGGCTGCTGATATACCTGTCAGCCTCGCACTTAATACAGCTAGAAATCCCGACTATACATAAGGCAGCCCTTTGGCTGCTGATATATCTCTCAGCCTCTTACAGAAAGCAATCCGGACAACCTAAATAACACAAGGGTTCCAAAATAGGGGCAGTCTGTACTCATTCCCCTTTAAAAAAAAGTAGAAAGTTCTCTGCCAGTACGAGCAAGACATCGGGATGCTTTCAAATCCTTTTTGCTGGTGTACTGATTCGGCAGCCCTTCTGCTGATGATATAGGTCTCAGCGTCATATAGCAAGAAATCAAAACAAAACCTAAAACCACGGAGGGAACAAAACAGCTAGGCTAATAAAACAAATATGTACATATATTAAATACTGACTTTACAAAATTAGAATGTTGCTGGAATAACAAGGATGTGTACTGAAACCAAACTGCAAGAGGGAACCACAGAGACCGATCGTCAGAACAGGTAATTGTTCCTGTTATCAAAAGTGTAAAACGACTGACCGTTGATGCGGATAGAGGAAGTATATCAGCAAACAAAAAATTACAACAACTTAGAATGAGCAAGTCAAGGTAGGAACTTAAAACCTAACTGCAGTTGACACTGGGAGCCAAAGTTTGACTGAAAGCAAAGGTATACAGGATGTGTACAAGAAAAATTACCATGTGGGTGGGAATGGGAGTGACGTGGTAAAATGGGCGTTAATTTAGTGAACTAAAGTTTCGACCCGAATTTTAAACACTGGGATTGTCCCTTTAAGAAAAGGAGGGCAGTGAGATGATTGGTGGTTGTGCTTTTAAATGTATTTAAATAGACTTCATGAATGCTGTTTCACTGTCTGATGAAGGATTATCCCAAAAGTGCTCACAGTTTTATTACCATTTTATCTGTTTTTATGGAATAAAAGTTAGCACAGTCTGTTTGGACTCGACTGTTTTCTTGGATTTACATTGAACTAATAATATTGAAATTTAAATGAACATTTCTGAAATATAGTTTTTAGACTGCCTTACCAAATTTTTAACTTTAAACCGTACATTTACTTGTGTCTACTGTAGAAGTACTGTTTGACATATCTATACAATTTACACTTACTGATGTAGCTAAACTGATGTAGTTAAACTGTTTTGATATTTGCTGACCAATTTAGCTAGAAAATGCATTACATTGTAATACAAAAGGAAAGTTGAAGTTGCATAGAGAAGTTGGCCAGGCATCTCTCAGAATTTTTAAACTCCCTCTTGCAAGATTTTCTTGGCTCTTCGACATTACTCTGGAAATTTGAAAGGCTATTGTTTGCTTTGTAGATTATGAAGTTTTTCAATACAATGCTGTTAACTGGATAATGTCCTTTACACTGGTACCTTGGAAAATCTGAAGTTCTTTGAGAATTTACTGTAGAGTTTCTGAAGTAATGCTCTGAAGGAAAAAATGCTGCTCAGTAAAACACACATGGTCAGCCCACTAATGAACAGCTGTAGATTTGCAAGGTTGCTATGGGGTTTGGGGACATACTTTAATTCTAAATATTGTCCCCCCATTGATAGTGACTCCCCATTATAAGCACTGAAAGAACTGTATGAAACTGTAAGATACTGTATAATGAAGCTAGAATGATTGGAAGAAACTGAAAATATGTAACTGGAAGAAAATGGAATAAATATCTTTATCTTTTAATTACCAGATACTATGCTGAATATGTGCCAGCCTCTCCTTTATGTACCAGTTTTTGGTTTATTATATAGTAGCAGCATACAGAGGATGTAGATGTCAATAATCTAATCAAATCTTACTGTCTCAAATAACAGTGCTGGCAAAGTGAAATACAATGTCCATAGCTTCTGCACTCATTAGCCTGTCCATAAATTCTGTACTTAAAATTATACCCTTTGCACTCAGTTTCAAGTCTGTGCCAAAATTCTGTGGACTGCACTACTATGACTTTCTGTGTATCAGTTTAAACTAACTAACTCACTGTTGTATGAAGTAGCTCTCCTAATAATGCCAAGACAATGTAAATTTCCTACAAGTTTGACATGCCTCATTAGCTTTTGTTCCCATTCCTCACACTTTTTAAATAAGATCTGTTTGTACTCAACGTACTACACATTCAGTTAGCACATTTTAATTTTGTCAGTATTCTTGACTAAAGGTCATTCATTTGTACTGAAATACTCCTTTGTATTGAAACTGCATGTAAAATGTGAAATATAAAATGATAATATAGGCCTGCTTTGCTATGGCTGCATTTCTAGGTCTATGCAAACAGAATACTGTATGTATGTCTAATAAACTACATTTAAGTGAAAGTTAATTATTTGCATCCACAAAAAGAGTGCATTAATGGGAGTAGAGGCTACGTTCCATCATTTAAGAAAACAACATGAAAGAATCTAGTTGAGCATAATTAAGTTTTGACTAATAATCTTCAAATTTGTCCTCAATTTTTAATAGGTCTGTGCATACTTTTCCAGTTCTCTGCTGCTTAATTTGTTTTATATGTCTACCAACCACCTGTCTATGGGGCATTGGATAGATTTATTATTATTTTATTTTTATTATTATTTTTTATTTCTTTTTTTACTTTAGAGTCTTTCTGGGTTGTCATTCTTTGTAAAGTAATAGTTAGTATATATTTTTCCTAAGAGTCACAAATTTTCTTTTCAACCCAAGTGCCATCTTACTCATTTCTACTTGCACAGTGCATAAATATTTTTACAGAAGTCTAAGCTTAGCTGAACAATTTATTTTATCCCCCTCCATAAATGCATTCAAGAAGTTAGACAACTGACTTTTAAGACCCCACCCCATCCTCTGTTGAAGAAGTATTCAGTGCAGAAAGGCCAACTTCTGATGACAGATAGTATAAAGGATTAGTCCAGATAAAATCACTTTTGCTAGCAGATCTAGGAGACTCTCTCTCTCTCTGATGCTCTCCCTGTGGGAGAAATGTGTTACTATATTATTGGTGGTCTCTTCAAAGTGATTAATAAAAACCAACCACTCAGAAATCTAAACCCAAAGTCTCAATTTGTTCAATACAAGGTTCAAAACAATGCAATAGTACTCCAAAGGATACAAATCAGGTCAAGCGCTTTCGTAATAAAAACTTCATCAGAACAATTAAAACTCAATTAATAACTCCTTTTATATTAAATCTCTCAATTGAATAACATTATAATTAAAGATTCTTACTTTTTAAAGTGACAGTGCTCCGATGCTAAAACCCACTCTGTTTACAAAATATAATTCATAAAACATAGTTAAAAAATTGAAAAGGGTGTGTAAAATATGAACTGCTTCTAAATCTATAAATATAATAAATAAGGATTCTGAATAGGAACTAAATGAAAACATTTGCCTATCAAAAGTGTCAAAATTTCTGGGCCCTAAATTTTAGTTCATGTTTTACACTCACATATTCATTCAAACCAGGGGGTTCACTAGCGTTTAGTCTCATCTGCCACCTCATCTCAGCCCTAAATAACTTATTGGTCCACTCACCCCCTCTGAAGTTCCTTCCTACAACTTTCAAAATACCAAACTTAAAAGAATGTGTAGGATGTAAATTAATGTGTTTAGAAAGTGCGTTTTTCTCATCCTTCTTACTAATACTATACCAATGTTCATATATCCTTCTACTTAATCTTCTCTCAGTTTTACCCACATAATATTGTCCACATTCTACACATATAGCTAAATAGACCTCTCCTGTTGTGGTACAGGAGCCAGATTTGAAAACAACCTCCAATTTATAAGGTCCTGGTTGTATTTTAGGGGTCTCGATAATAAATCTACAATATTCACATGCACCACACTTAGTGGTCCCTTTTGTTTCTCTGTCCTTACTTGAGTGTGGATTTTCAAGTAAACACTTTAAATTGCTATTTAACCTATAGGTAAATAAAGGCTTGTCCCCTAAAATATTTAATAGGTCTTTGTTTCCTTTAAACATGGTCCAATTGTTCCTAATAATTTTTGAACCTCCCCTGATGTTTCTCCATAGGTTAATACTATCGCATGTGAAAAAACATTTCCTTTTGGTGGTGTGTTATTTTGTTTTTCTTCATTTTCTCCTAGTAAAGGTTTATATCTAAGACCCCATTCATTCATCACCTGTTCATGGATCTGTGTGACATATCCTAAAGGGTAGCCTCTAGCTACAAACATCTGAAGTAATACTTGGGTCTCTCTTTTAACAGCAGGGAAATTAGAACACATCCTGGTAACTTTAACCATTTGTCCCTTCACTATATTTATTTTCACATAGGGAGGATGATTACTTGTAAACTCTAAGTAATCATTAGAAAAGGTGTATTTCCTAAAAATATGTGACTGCAAGCTTTTACTACTAAGATATTTATATACACATACATCCAAATAATTTACCCGTTGGTTACTAGAGGTACCTGTAAATCTAAAATATTCACAAGCCCCATTCAAATGGTCAAATAACTTCTCATGTATCTCCCCTTTCTTCCATAAAATAAATAAATCATCTAAAAACCTCAGGTATAAAAATCATTGGTCCTTAAAGGGGGTGTTAAATAAATAAATAGATTCCCATCTGTGCATTACTATATTAGCAAAAATAGGGGCGCAACTGTTCCCCATCGCTACTCCTTTGGTTTGTCAAAAAAATTCACCTCCAAAGTTAAAAAAATTATTTTTCAAAATCACTTCCATTAGTTCCACCAAAAAATTTATCATAACACCAGTTAAATTACTTTCTGCAACTAAAACTTCTTGAAACATTTCTAATCCTACCTCATGTGGTATTGAGGTGAAGAGATCCACTATGTCCACTGTAGAGAAACTATTTTCCTCATCATAAAATTATTTTCTAATTCTTCTTAAAAAATCCCAGGAATCTTTTAAGATGTATTCAATAGGTGTTAAAGCATTTTTAATTACATAATCAATAAATATCCCCAAGGGGGTGATAATGCTGTTGTGGCTAGAAATAATCAGTCTATATGGAGGGTCCACCAAATCCTTATGAGTTTTGGGAATTCCAAAAGCTATCGGTATTGTTGGGTGCTCAACACTTAAAAAATTAAAAGCTTCTTCATTAATAACCCCCTGCAGTAGGGAATCCTCTAACATCAATTTAATTTTTCTATAGGCTCGGTTTATTTCGTTCCTTAAAGCTACTTCGTATTTAGTTTGATCATTCAACATACAAGTAATTCTATTATGATAATCTGCATTGTTAACTATGGCCATTCCACCTCCCTTGTCCGGCTTCATATATCTTACATTCGCATCACTCCTTAATCTGTCCAACAGTAATTTTTCTTCCTTAGTTAGATTAAATATTCTACCTTTATGTTCATTTATTGTCCTATAGATTTCCTGCATGTAAACGTTTTCAAAGGAACTTCAGACAGGAATTAAAGGGGGGTTGTAACAACTCTTCTTTCTCAAAAACTTGTTCTTCTCAAAATTCTCGTTTTTGAATTTATCGTTGTGTAGTATTTTGAGGTTTAGTTTTCTTACAAATATTTTTAGTTCAATAAGTGTTTTACTAATATCTTCCTTCACAGAAGGAACAAACTTTAATCCTCTCATTAGTAAATGGAACAATTCTTTACTTAGTTCAATCCCTGCATAATTATAAATCTTGAAACCTTTGTAAAAATATACCAAACCATCCGAGGAGCTAATATTCTCCTCAGGTAAAGTGTAATCTAACACATTTGAATTTACTCGTAACTGTTCTCCTTCAGGAGGACTGTTTTCTGTAGTTGTAACCAGTTCTCCCTCCCCCTCTGGCTCCTAAAAAAATCAGAATTATCTACCCGTAAATGATTTTTGTTAAAAATCCTTTCCAATCTCCTTAATGGAGGAAATTCGGAATCAAAGGAATTCTTGTTACTGTCCTGCCTGTTGCTCTGATGCGTAGAGGTCACAGAGTGGTTAATATTATTACCCCCCGTCCCTTCTGAATATGCCTTAGGTAGTGGATGCGCCGAACCTTGCTTATATTCATACTCGTCTCTAAGCAGTTTCTTTTTCTTCCTTTCAATGTTATTACACACCTCATTCTCAACTTTATCAAAAATAGAGTTATATCTAAAGGAATAATGATTAAAATTACTATCATTCAAAATTAACTCATTAATCTCATCAATGTCCTTTAACAGTTCTTGAATCCTTTTGTTATTTACTTTCAAAATAAATTCCATAAGTTCGATACCATGCCTATCGAACATTTTTAACAGTTCATCACATTCTAACTGTCCTTTCTTAATTCCGTTGGGAAACCTAAAGGCCCGAAGACCTTAAGGAACTCTCCGCCTCACAATGCTTTCCTTTAAATAAGCGTTGTCACACTGGAGAGCTCTAACTTTATGCATTTTCATTTCAATTTGTAATAACCTATTGTCCACATTTTCAATTCCTTTTTCGGCAGCAGATGGAAAAAGTCCACAATCCCTCTTAGACCAATCTCTCAATCGGTCATGTAATTAATTATTTCCAAAATTAGTGGATCTTGATTCTACTAGTCCATGGTTAGTAGTAGCTTGTCTGTACGTTTCCCCACTCCGAGAACTCTGCTGACTTGGGTTACGGGAAACCGGAAGTGCTACGTCTATTTCATTCCACTGTAAATTTCCACCTCTACCGGCTCCATCAGCACTTTTGTTGTTTTGCATTTTAAATACAGTCTCCTGCAACTCTGTATCCTTGTTGGTTAAATTCAATATCAAAGAAAACAAGTTATCGTTGTTACTCTCGGTTGGTTGACCACAGGGAAATGGCAACAAATCTAGCTCCTCCTCAAACACCGGCGAGAGGTCGTGCTCATCCATAGCCGGTTTGGGCTTAGAAGGCTTGTCACACCCACAAAAAAACAATAAAAACGAAAGGGTGTACGAGTGGTAAAAACACCAATAATAAAAAACAACCTCAAGTGATTAACTCCTTTGGTGAACCAAAGACAAACAGAAAACAAAGGTACTCCAGAAAGCTCAAGTCAGGTCTGGTATCCCACCTGTCACCCAGAGGGTGATGTGACTGACAAGAACCAGAGTATAAAGGATTAGTTGAGATATAATCAATTTTAACTGGCAGATCTAGGAGACTATATCTGATGTCTTTCCTGTGGGAAGAATCTGTTTTCATATTGTTGCTATACACCAGAAGGAATCAGTTTAACAAGACCACCAGGAGTGTTAGAACATTGAAATCTTATTTCAGCACATTAGCAAAATCAATATTAATTCTTAAGGCAAAAAGGCGCAGTAAAAATATATGTAAATACATAAATACATACATAAAAATAAAGAAGAGTACTTTAAATGATACTGAAAAAGTAAGTCATCTGGACAGTTCTTTGCTTGGAAATGAGCAAGCAACAGCATTAGCTGATTCCTGACAGACTATGAGGTGAGACTTAAATACAAGAAAGTATCCAAAAGCTGATTAGGAGAAATGCTCAGTCGGGAATCAGATACAGCCTGCTTTGAGGTATTCTGGCCTGCTGCACTTGGGAAAGAAGACTGTTGAGGCTTGATATAGGCCTCCTCAGTAGAGGTGAAAGCAACTGACCTGCTAGGCATAAAACCTTTTAACACAGCAGGATAAAGAAGTTTATATTTCCATCCATTTAGATGTGCCTGTTTCTGTTCATTTAGGCTGGCCACAAATCACTGGGCTTTACTGTAGAAGTTTAGAAGAACCAAGTGTCATCTTTGAAGTGTCTGTTCTCACATGCATAAATGAGTGTACTTCAAACATTTTGGTAGAAAGATGATAACAGAACACTGCAGCTCAATTAGTTTGATTACAGTATTTATTAATTTGCGTATTTATTATAACCAGATAAGTAGCTTGACTCACAAAGAATAATTTCATCCATGAACTGCTAACATTTCTTTATTTATTTATTTATTTTACATTTGTTGACCGGGAGAGTCCGACTGGATACATGTCCATTTTCAGCGGAGGCCCAGGGAGAAAAGTTCCACAGATTAATAAAAAACAAGTATGAGATTTCTACACAGCAAGCAAGTATTCATGGGAAAACACATGATTCAACAAGATTCCATAGTTTTAAAGTTACAAAGTACAAAATTTATTGGTAGTCACAAGATTTAACAAAATTCCATAGCTTAAAGTTAGAGTAAAGTAGTACTTAGAATGTATTGGTTTCCAGTAATAACATTTATTGAGACAAATGTAAGTAAAAGGGGGTTGGTAGTGGATGTTAGGGTTAGTTTTGTGAGATGTGGTTGGGTTTAAAGTTGGAATGTGTATAATTGTGGACTGTTGGTGTGGGTGTTTGCAGGTGAGGCATTATAAGGAGGAGTCATGATTCTTCTTGAAGGGAAAGAAGTGAAGGGAGCATGAGAGTGGGTCAGAGGGTGTGTATGATATTGGTCAACCTGGTGGGTAGCAAGGGCATAGCCATGCAAGTTTTAGATGTTCTTTTAGTAGCTTTTTGAATGTAACCATTGAGTTGGCTGAGGTAATAGCAGAAGGTAATGAGTTCCAACTTTTACTGATGTAGTTAGGGAAGAGGGAGTCACCTGCTGTGTTATTGCTTTTGGTCACCTTGATTAATCTTTTATCACTAGAGCAAAGTTGTCTGGTATTAGTTTGTAGTTTAAATAGATAAGATAGTGCTGTTTTTGTCAGGAAGTAGTAGAAGTTTATGAGTGAAAGAAAGCTGATGGAATGAGAGGAGATTTGGGAATTCAAGCTAGTTAAGTTGATTTAGAGAATGACAGTGGTGGACATGGTAGGGGGCACCAGTAGCAAATTTGGCAATTTGATTGTAGCAGATGTTAAGCTTGGCCATTTCAGTTTTGGGTAGGTTGGTTAAGATGGGAGCAGCGTAGAATAGTGTGGAGAGGAGGTGGGTTTGAGGTATGGTTATTCTAGCAGGTTGGGTTAGAAATGGTTTGTTTTTATAAAGACTGCCCATTTTTTGTGAATGTGTTTAATAGTTCGATTTATATGTAGATGAAAGTTGAGGTTGTTGTCAATAGTCACTCCTAGCAGTTTATTATGACTGTCTAGAGAGAGGATAGTCCCATCTCTGGACATAATACTGAATGTGTTGGGCATTGAGATGGATTTGTTTGGTTTAAATAGCAACAGTTTGGTCTTTTTGGGATTAAGTAATAGGTTTTTGTTAAGAAACCAGGTTTCTGTAATTTGGAAGGCTTTTTGGGTAATGGAGAGGAGTTTGTGTCGGTCGTTGGCTGAGCAGACTAATGTTGAGTCATCAGCATATTGTATAATAGTTGCAACTTGGTATATGCTGTGGAAATCATTAGTAAAGATGGAGAATAGAAGGGGTCCCAGAATGGACCCTTGTGGGACTCCTGTGGTAATAGGCAACAGTGAGGATAGGTTGCTGCCCCATCAAACTGCTTGTTGTCTACCATGTAGACCAGGCTAGTGCGTAATCACTAAGGCCAAGATTTGTAAGGGAGGGAAGTAGTTTGGGATAGCTGACCATATCGAAGGCTTTTGACAGGTCCAAGAATATGGCATATGTTAGTTTACCTAAATGCCTGTTTTGGTTGATGAGGATTGGGCAGGGCAGAATCCATGCTTGGTAGGAGAGAGAAGTTGGTTATTAAGTAGGTATGGCATAAGTTGGTAATGTATACATTTTTCAAGATTTTTTGCTAGTGGGGACAGGATAGCAATAGGACTATAGTTGGTGAGGTCAGTGGATGCTCCACGTTTATGTAAAGAGATGATGTAGGAGGTTTTCCAGATAGGTGGGATGGTGCTTTCTGATATAGATCTGTTAAGGAGAATAGAGACTGGGTAGGCAAGTTCATTAGCAGCTAACTGGAGGTATTCTGCTGGGATGCCATCCGCTGCTAGGATAGTAGGCTTAAGTTTGGATAGTAAATGTTTGACATAACTGGTAGGGATGGGTTGGAATTGGATGGTAATTTGGGGACTGACTGCAGGTTTGGGGATATTGGTAGTAGTAGTGGGTTGTTGTTGAACTAGTTTAGAGATGGTTTCTATGAAGTATTTGTTGAATGAATCAGGTATGTCGGTGATTTCACCTGTGAAGGTTGGCGATCGGGTGGAAGGTTTGCCGGGGTGAAGTAGTTTGCTTATTCCTGCCCAGATTTTTTTTGGTTGTTTTGGTGCCTGTTTTGCAGATGTAGGAAATAATTATTTTTATCCTGGAGAATAGTTTTTTTGGTTTCATTTCTAAGTTTTTGGAATTGTTCTCTAGTTGCTGTTGTTTTTGTGGCTCTCCAGTGATACCAAGCTCTATTGCTTTGAGAAATCTTATTTTTAGTCTCTTTGGTGATCCAGGGGGCAGTATTCATTTTGAGTTTTGTGGTATGAAGTGGGGCATGGGCATTTAGGATTTTTAGGAAAGTGTTGTTGAATTGAAATACAAAGAAATGTCATGAATCATACGGAGAGTGAGACAAAACACTACCTGTGCAAGATGTAATTATGGAACAAAGGCACATATATACTAACAAGTAAGAACATAACATGAAACTCAAATTTCCAAGAGATTTTTCCTCAGGTATTCATTTATTTACTTAATTGTGTTTAGCAGGGCAAAGAACTTATCCATATGTACCAAATGTAGGATTGCCAAGGGAGAATAAAAAGAATAATAGAAAAGTAGTTACATTTTGACATGGATTAAAAAAATGCATTCAGCTGCAGCATACATTCCATAATAAATGCATAGCTAATACAAGCGTAATGAACAATTTGAATGTTTATTGCAATAGTACTTCAATATGAAAAAAATACAAAATGTTTGTTAGCTGGGCTAGAGCACTAATATGCATGTACCCATTTCACTGTCAGCCTGCTAGAACAGCCTGAGTAAATGAGTTGCACAGGGTTAAACTGAGAGTATGGAAGTCAAACTCAAGATTTCTACAGACCATATCAGTTGTTGTTGTGTCTTTTGGCTTTTCCCGGTTAGGGGTCGCCACAGCAGAACTCCAGTCCACTAATGATTGGCAGTAGATTTTTACATGCCCAGTTGCCGGCCCTGACACACAACCTTCAATGAAGGTACGCCCATTCACACATGTCTCCACACTGAAGACACTCTAGCTGAGAATCCAACAGGACAACATCTTACTATGAGGCGACAATGCTACCGCAGCACCACCACCGCAGTTACAGACCATATCAGTCATTATAGTATAACTCTATGCCAATTTGTTTGCCAGACCATAGAATATTTTCCATATATTATTATTACATTTATTATGATATGTAATATTCTGCTATAGAATATTACAGTAAGAATTGTATATACTAGTATTGTTACCATGGTTTACATAAATTGTGTTGATCATACACTCACTGCAGTAGTTTTAAAGATATACAATACTTGCATAAGGCATTGATTATGAGTAAACAGCTTTGTAGATAATAAAGAATGCAACTGGACATTCAGTTTGCTTTGTGGATATACATACTATGTAACAATGTTTGCACTAAAGCAATTATTTTTAAGACAGTACAAAAATCTGCAGGTTTGACTTTTTCATACTGGAAGGAAATGTCTCACATAATGTATCAGTTAAGATGGAATAGCTATTGATTTCAATCTAATATGGTATAGGGTGTTTAACATATGAAACTATTGTGTGAATGTGCTGTGAGTTTGTAGAAAGAAATTATTTGGGTAAGCCTGCTTGCAAGGGAGCAAAAAGTTTCCAGCTTCCAGTTTTGGTAGTCTGAGTAACATGGACTCCAGAAGATCTGCTCTTTATTGTACTGGCAACTATTTTACTTTGAGTGGAATAGCATAGTAATTTTCTTCTTGAGGGTCTAGGGCAAAGAGTCGACATATTTTATTGGAAATGATTTAGACTGTATTTTGGATTTTATACTTTATTTTGAAGCAGATACATTTAAAGACAATACACGTTCAAAGAAATCTAAATGCATAGGACAATATCACCATCATCTACCTAGATAGGTGATCAAGCGCAGTTAGAGAACCTCAGACAGACAAAAGAAATAGTTAAGTGCTTAAGACACAAATAAGGGAAATGCAATCCAGCACTAGCAAGAAAATATGTATTGTCTCAGATTGATCTGCTCACTACTTTGTGTCACGCAAGTGACCCAAGTCAGACACTTCAGCATGGATCAGGGTGATCTCAGCATCATCTGCACAAGGGGCTGAGCAAGCAGAAATTCATAAATAATATTACTGTACTACTACTACTGCTATGACTACTGCTACTAATAACAATACTACTAGTTCTACTACTACTGAGACTTCTACTACTACTACTGCTACTATTGCTACTGACACTACTACTGCTAAGACTGATGATACTAGTATTGCTGCTGCAACTACTGACACGACTGCTGCTACTACTGACACTTCTACTACTACTACTGCTACTATTACTACTGACACTACTACTTCTGCTACCACTGACACTTCTACTACTACTGCTACTACTGTCACTACTTCTACTGCTGCAACTAGTGACACTAATGCTACTACAACTGACACTTCTACTACTACTGCTACTATTACTACTGACACTGCTACTATTGCTGCTACCACTGACACGACTACTGCTACTACTGTCTCTACTGCTACTACTACTGCTGCTAATACCACTACCGCTATTACTGCTACTAGTACTGTTGCTGCTACAACTACAACTACTAACACTTTGAACTTAAGCAACGTAAACAAATGTGAAATTCAGTACATATCTTGCTGAAAACAGATATTTATCTAAACAAGAATTATATGTCCACTCTGTGCACTCTGTGCTACTACTGCTAATACTGCTGACACTAAAATTGCTATTACTGTCACTACTGCTACTATTGCTGCTATTGCTGCTGACACTACCACTGCTAGTACTACTGACAGTACTACTACTACTGCTGCTGATGCTACTACTTACACTACTGCTACTACTACTGACACCTCTACAACGACTGCTACTACTGCTGACATTACTACTGCTGCTGCTACTATTGACAATACTGCTACTACTGACACTTCTACTACTACTGCCACTATTACTACTGACACTACTACTACTGTTGCTACTACTGACACTACTACTGCTACTTCTACTACTGTCACTACTACTACTACTGCTGCCTCTAATACTACTACCACTGCTACAATCGCAGCTACAGCTACAACTACAACCACTAAAATTGCGAACTTAAGCAAAGTAAACCAAAGTGAAATTCAGCACATATCTTGTTGAAAACAAATATTTGACTAAACAAGAATTATATGTCCACTCTGTGCACTCTGTGCTACTACTGCTAATACTGCTGACACTACTATTGCTATTACTGTCACTACTGCTACTATTGCTACTATTGCTGCTGACACTACCACTGCTAGTACTACTGACAGTACTACTACTGCTGCTGCTGCTACTACTGACACTACTGCTACTACTACTGACACCTCTACAACTACTGCTACTCCTGCTGACATTACTACTGCTGCTGCTACTATTGACACTACTGCTACTACTGGCACTTCTACTACCACTGCCACTATTACTACTGACACTACTACTACTGTTGCTACTACTGACACTACTACTGCTACTTCTACTACTGTCACTACTACTACTGCTACTACTGCTGCTTCTAATACTACTACCACTGCTACTATCGCTGCTACAGCTACAACTACAACCACTAACATTGCGAACTTAAGCAAAGTAAACCAAAGTGAAATTCAGCACGTCTTGTTGAAAACAAATATTTGTCTAAACAAGAATTAGGTGTTCACTCTGTGCATCAGACACAGGCAACCCAAAAATCACAAAACATTGTGCACAACAGGCAGGACACAGTCATCATTATTTGCATAGAGAGAAAAGCAATAGAGAGGTGCATCAAGCGGGACTTAAATGCTTTATAGAGGCATGGGGTAAATACAGCTCAAGTATGAATGATACCCATTTAATATGTCAGAATGTTTTATCACTTTATCATTTGTGAGGGCTTCTTCTCATAATTGCTTGATACAGTGAACATGAATATGCATATTTTATATATAACAAGCAAACAAACATGCCTGCTCAAATAGCTCTTAAACATTGCATTAGCTAGTGTCTCATTCAGCTTATCTGGCTGTGTGTTCAAATCCAAGTAGCAGCAATTAAGTATGTATTGTCATAAAAGAGTTTGATTCTGCAATGTGTAAGTCATGTGGACATTTTATGATTTAAAATGCGTAAAGTAGTATATATGCTGTGGTCTCACAACAGTTATCCTAATGTGTATAATAATAATGATGACATTAATAAGTAGTTTTACTATAGCTTCACATTCATATGTGGATATGACAAATCCTAACATATTAATGTTGCAATATGGATGGAATTTGATATATTAAAATGAGGTGGCATTTAGGCTATTTTCCATGTTGTCTCTCTCCCATCCTGTTTATTCTTTTCTTATTACATTTGGAGCATGATTTCTGCTGCAATATGAATGACCATCAGAATGGAGAGCTACAACAGCCATGGGGGATCAGACAGTCATCCCTGCACAGGTCGCTACTGTGCAATTGAACACCAGCATTTCTGGTTCACAGCCTGGCAGCATTGCCTTCACAACTCCTGCACTTACCCGCTGCAATGGCATCATGCAGCGCTACCCTGTGTGTTAGTAGAGTTGTCCTCATTGGGAGTAGTGCCAGTACAGGTGGTGATTATGTCACCCATCATGAGCTGGCAGGGCGTATGGAGGAGATAATGGAGAGGGACCTCTGTGCCTCTACTGGTCAAATGGAAAAAGTCCTGCACTGAATCAAAGCAACATCCAACAGCGTCCAATGTGTCTGTGACAGAAGACAGTGATGATAGCTCAGAGGGTGAGGACCAGATTCTCACTGTAGTCATACTGGACAATAATGCATCTTGGAAGTCCCCTACCTATCCCCAATCATGATATCAATAAATGTCTGTGTTGATTACCATCCTCATATATATTGAATGTCTTGTATGTCTGCGCCTTTTACCTAGCCTTCTCTACCTACATCTCTTATTCCTAAATACCTCCCCTCCCCCACAAAAATAAATATTAAAAAGAGAACTGTCTCATAAAAATATGCCCTATTCATAGCTCTCCACTTCACCTATGTGTGTATATGACACACTTGATTTGGTCGGATTGGCCACACAACATTTCTAAGTTGGTGTCACACACCCCTGATGTGGTAAGTATCCAAATTCCTCAAATGCACCATAGAAATACTCTATTGGGTTTTGAAAAAGTGGATAGCTATGGTGCTCTCCCACCACCATTATGCACATTCTTTTACTCCCCATATCCTTTCCTCTGCATGTCTACCCCCCCTCCCATTTTTCTATTGTCCTATCAATCCCTTTCTACACATTTAGTCTGGTCAAAAGAAATAGATTCTCACACCACACACCTGACCATATATGGCCAATAAATCAGTCTTTCTGTATTTGTTCTTAGTATTTGTGTGACACTTAGCATCATATGCCAATGGTAAATGATGTGTATAACATTTCACGTCTTATGGTAAAAGCTGAAAATTTGACATTCAGCTTCAGTAATACAGTTCACATTTTGCTACCAAGCTTCACTCTGTTGCATGACAGATAGTAAGAATGACAGCACTATGAGGATAGAGCTATTCTCATTTGTGTCACATTTCAGCTTTTAATTTACACCATATGGGACACTACAGTTCTTATTACTGTAATGAAGCCTGATGCACACATAGTTCCTTACTTCATTCTGATCTCATTATCCCTTCAAATATATGAGTTTTACTGCCTGAAATATGACTTGCTAAGTGACATGATCACATAATTCTCCTGTCAAATGAATGCTGAGCCTCACTGGCAGGGGTACAATTCCAGCATTAATTCAAACATTTGTTCATGTTTTCTTCCTAATAACATTTTTGCATATGAAGTAATGCCTACATATGCTATTCTACCACAAGTATCCCATCTCTTCAGAAATGTAGTATACAAGTTTCCCATACCAGCTCAAATGTTTCAACCTCTAAGTGGAAGACATCAAGACAAACATACATTTAATGCAGGGACAAATGTTCAAAATAGGGACACATTAGAGTTATTTGTCTTATACATTTAGGAAGTTTCTACAATAAAATATGTTGTATCAGCATGTGTTTTATGAAGGATATTAATTGTGACACATAAATATATGTTAGTATGTAGTAACTGTAGACTTCAATGATCTGTGACAGCAACACAGATTGTATGAAAAACAGAACAATACATAAATATAAGTTAAACATCATCAGATATGTGACAGTGAAGAGGTATGCTCCTGCAATATTCATATTGTATACACAGATGTTTAAATAATGACAGAATACATTACCACAGCACACATAGGTTCCAAAATAACTCTGAATCAGAAATGTCTATATACATGTACACCTTATTTGCACAATTGCCATGGAGCACCATGGACCTCTGTATGTTCCTGGTCTAAATTCAAACTCTCAAAAGACTTTTACACATGCACTAATATGTTGTCAATGATTGCATAAATGAGCTTGCCAACAATGTGCTTCAGTAAGCAATTTTGACAGAAACAAAGTAATGTCATTGGCTTGTATTATCTGTACATGGTTTATTGGCTTATTGTAATCATGATGTAAGGAGTTCTCTTTTATGATGTTTACTTACTACATTACGTACATCATGCTTGTACTGAAACATATTACCCTACCAAATGTGTTCTAATAAAGTGGGACCATTGGACACATACTACGTAGTATTAATGACAGCAATCTTTTATGTTTGGCTTGTGTGCTTCTAGTTACCTTGCACAATGCACAAACACACTAATTACATAATGTGCAGTGATCCACATACTACATCAAAAATGTCATACAATGATCTTGAGATGATCACACTGGAATGCAGTGTGCGATTCCACAGTTGGCAACTGTATGCATCAGCCATTATATAAACTGGTCACTACACCATAGTGGTACACATCAATATCACTAGCAATACAACAATGGCCATGAATGAAGTGATATATGACTTACTGCTACATTATTTAGAGATTAATGATCAGCACATTGTTATTCTGAGTTTTTGTCACCCACACATTAGTAGTGTACAGTACATCACAACCATTTGCTGCTCAATACTTAATAAGATTTCTCCTGTTGTTTCAGCAGTTTATAAAATGTCCTCTAGTCTATGAGCTTAGGTAGTCATTCAGGTCTGGCAATGACTAAGCAGTGTAAGTGTATGTGACTGTAGTGACAGGATGGAGTGTCTTATGCAACAGATCTGGTGTGTACAATCCCATTCATGAGAAGTATTTATGCTGGAAGAGGGGCCCACAACAATGTTACTCCCTTTTAGACCAAACATATGTTTTTGCACATAATGATGAGGTCATTCCTTTAAATGCTTTCTGTCTCAAATTTCTAATATGACTTCTCCTGTGGTCTTGGCAACTGATATGTTTTTTTAGCTTGTGGGCCAAGGTAGGTAGGTAGGTGTTCAAATCTGGTAAAGACTAAGTTGGGTTAGTGTGTGCGACTGTAGTAAAAGGTTGGATTGGTTTATCCAACAGATCTGGTGTGTACAATTCTATTTAGGAGAAACATTTACCCTTGGCATGGCCTCCCACAACAATTCATTCCTTTTAGGCCAGGCATTAGCCTTGCCACACAATAATGAGGTCATGCCTTCAAATACGTTCTATCATACTGTTGTAGTGAGACTTTTATTGTGGCATAAATGCCTGAATCACAGTTCTGTAAGATATGGACCTAGGCAGGTAGTGATTCAAATATGGCTGTGGCTGACTAGTATGAGTGTGGCTACAGTGTTAGGTAGGAGTGGCTTGGCTTATATAACAGATCTGGTGTGAACAGTTACCCTCACTGGAAATATTTACACAGGGAGAAGGCTCCCACAGCAATTTCATTCTCTTTTAAGGCAAACATTTGTCTTGCCAAACAATGATGAGGTCATCCTTTAAACATGTTCTGTCTCACAGTTGCAGTCAGACTTGTCCAGTTTTCTACACTGTGGACTTAGACAGGAGGTGGTTCAAATTTGGCAATATATAGGTCATGTATGTGTGTAAATTGGATTCACTTCATAATCCTGAAATACTGAAATCTCGATTTTCAGTTTTTCGAGACCATGAAATCGAATCCACACAACACCGAAACACCAAAACCATGAAGCCCAAAACCGCGAAATTCAAAACACCTAAAACACAGCACACACCAGACCACACATATACCACAACACCCACATCACAACATAAACAAAACAACACACATCCACAAACCTACAATGCAAATAAGCACGGGGGCTGTGCCCCCCACCCCTACTTATATATACTAACTCCGTGATTGCACAAACAGTAAACAAAAGCAAGCACACACACACACGCACACACGCACACACACACACACACACACACACACACACACACACACACACACACACACACACACACACACACACACACATTCTACAGTCCCTCACACACACATCACCCATATCAGCACACTCACATACACTCAAACTACCACCCAAAACCCTTACAAAACACTCAATTACCTGACATAACACCTAAATCCACACACGGCACCACACACCATCCACATAAATCCCGAACATTATGTAGCGTAAAACTATAACAGCAAATTTGAGATATTCGAATTCATGATTATGCACTTTCACTATTTTCAAACTTCGACTTTATAGTCTCGAGATACTGACATTCGACATTTCAGCATTTCGAGATTATAAAGTGTTTCTGTGTAAACTATATTGTCAGATACAACTGCATTATCCAACACAAGGTGATATGGTTGACTCACACTTGTGTAAACACTGATATTATTAAAGTGTTTTGATCCCTCAACATACATTTTAGGAGATACATGAGCATTCCAAAGCAATGCTCAAGTCAGACTTTGAAATGTACCTGACATCTGTATTTCAAAGTCTCCTGTGATGGAAGCAGTTGATAAACAATTCTACAGAAGGAAGACAAATACAGGTAGTGGTTGAAATCTAGACATTCTCATCTATGGTCATTATACACAGATGATCTGAATTGTATAGCAATGGGTTCAGCAACAGATATGGTGTGTATAAATTAACATGGGGAGAACACTTACATGGCTACATCATTTTGATAAGTCAAAACACATTTTGTGTGAGTCCTATTGCTTGTAACACACCACTGAGGTCATCCATTCGAGTGTGCACTTTTGTCAGCTCTAATAATCTCTTCCATGGCATCAGCAGTTAATATATAGCTCTCTAGAATGTGGATCTAGATAGTCAGGCATTCAAATCTGATAATATAATTGTGGAAGACAGTGAAAGGCAGGCCTGGCTTACTCAACAGATGGTAACGTGCAAACTCACAGTACTGTGAACACTAATGAGGCTGTAGGTTTTTGAGCCATGGAATATATTTTACGGGAGGCATAACCATTACAACAGACTGCTGATGTAGTCCATTCAAGTGTGTAGTTCATGAAACTCCAGATACAGTTATGTCTTGGCATCAGTAGTTGAGTTGCAACTCTATGGATTGTGAAACCACTTAGCTGGGTGTTCATATCTAACAATGGGTAAATACTGAGTGTGTAGCAGACTGACAAAATGCAGGACTGGCTTCTCTAAAACAATTGATGATTACAATTTTACTTACTGTGAACTTAGAGCCAGAACACATTTTGTAATCCCATTAATGGAGGCCATGTGCATTCAAACACAAGGCTTAGGTTATCCCTTCAAGTATACACATTGTCTAGCATGGATGAAATGAAGTCTTGCATGGCATGTTCTGTTAGTGCGCAGGTCAAGAGGAGCTTAACTTACACTGCATATTTTCTATTCCAGTGGTGTATGCCTTCTATTAGTTTGTTCACTTTATGGGTACAGGCAATATTGGCTTATTTATCATATCTCGATGTGTGTCATATTACATAGTGGTAAGAAAGTGTAATAGGATTTTTGCTATGCTAGTTTGTCATGATTTGAGTTGGGTAGGTGACATTCATCCAATAACTGTTGCATTGCCTTATCAACATGCATAGTATAATGATGCATCCTATTGCAAGATGTTTAGCAGAAAGCACAGTAAGCAATCAAAGCTGTGGAATAGTTATTATTTGTCCTTTTTGGAAAAAAATGTTGAAAATATGCCTCTGGCAGCATGGCTTTGATGATGGCTGTACAACAGAGGTGGTGGCCAATGTGCAGAGGGCAACAACAGTGTTAAAGCCCACTGTACACTACAGGTTGCAATCAACAAGATTGCTGATGTAATCCTTTCAAGTATGTATTACCATACTAGTAGATGGTAATATTTTACCTCTCTTGGAGGTATGTTGCATGTTCTGATCCAGGTATTATAGAGGTATTGCACAATGCTCAGTTAGGAAGATAT
The DNA here is from genome assembly GCF_019279795.1 of Protopterus annectens. Taxonomy (NCBI): domain Eukaryota; kingdom Metazoa; phylum Chordata; order Ceratodontiformes; family Protopteridae; genus Protopterus; species Protopterus annectens. The sequence continues at coordinate 118,880,607 of NC_056732.1, forward strand.
TTTGACTTAGGACATGATAGTATACTGTCTTTAGAGGTGCATTTTATCAGACTACATTAACTGGTACATGTGCGGCAACAGCAGGATCTTCACATTTTAAAACGCCACAACTGGTTTACACTCCTATCCCATATAATAAAGTCAAAGGGTAACATCATGCACCTTTTCATTGTGATTATTTCTCCCAGGTGCTAACTATCATGAGTGGTCTTCATTAAATGCATAGTTAATCATGTCCTTAGGCACACATTAACACTCTTACACACTCAACCCTGATGATAATGGACTGACTGCAAATGCCATACATCTTCCATGATTTCCATCTTAGTATATTTTGTGTTTCTCATGACATGTCCCACATCTTCTGTGTAAATCAGCTCATGTTGTAGTTCTACATTTCTACCAATGCACTGCAGAATAATTTTCAAGTAATATGCTGTTCAAAGTCAAAGTTGTAGTTCTGAGACAGGTGCTTGTGGACTGTACCACATACTGATTTGGGATTGATTAACTATCCCAATTACTACCCGTCCCAACATACATGTTGCTGCCACAGCTGTTATTATTGTTTCCAATATTAATACTTGTCTTAGACTTATGTCCATTGTTGTTCCTTGTTTTTCTCAATTGCCCCACCATAGGTTCATAGGTTCATAGATTATTACTAGGCTAACTGCCCTTGTGGGTCATTTTAAGCCTAGCCAACTACCTATGTGAGAATCAAACCCTGCACCTTGTGTTTGCAAGGTAAACACCTTAACCATTATGCCAAGCTCCCACTCACTATGCCATCCTCGCACCCACACCATTTTATTTATTACCCCTGTATTGTTACTTTGATACATTCAAAGGCATGGGAATTTGTACATGTCTGTTCACACATCACAACTGATTCATCTGAAGCATTTCTGGCCAGTGTTTTATGTCCCACCGCACCTAACAGAGTTACTGAATCTCCTTCATGTCCACTACCTGCACTGCAGGCAGTTTCCTAATGTATCATATTTCCTTGACCACTGCTGTAATAGCTCTATGTCCTTGAATTCCAGGGTCATCCCTGAATCTGGCTGCAATTTTTAGCTCTGTCCCTCTAAATCTCATCTAAGAATCGATGACCATTCGAGAAAGGTGGTGCATTTTACTTAAATAAATCATTATACTAATTAGAGGTGTACATTTCTTTCCCATCTGAAATTACATACCACTTCACACTTTCTTACTCTCAACTCATCTCATCTTAGAATACTAACAGTTTAAAAAGTGTCCCTGATTGTCTATAATTATTTCCAGATTTCTGCTTTATTTAGATTAGTTTGTCCCTGATTTAGTTCAAAGCACTGATGCCCTATCAATTTGTTAGGCTTTCCCTGCCTTTTATCTATTCAAAGTTGCTCTAGTTAGTATTGTACCATTCATACATACTCATTCACTAAGTTTAAGCTTATTTACAAAGCTGCATTTAAATTAAGTATACTTGAAAGTTAGTGATTTTGTCAAGGCAAATACATAGGTATTTTATGAGAGAAGCTACATTCAATGGTTGACTATTATAGCCTTTGATTTGTCAGGGAAGTGGAAAGAAGGTTAGTTTTGACTGGTTTGAAACAATATCACTTCAAGCCTCAGGTCTGAGGTGATAAGAAGTAATCTCATAACCCCTGTGATATTTACCTGCTGAGCCAGTAATCAAGGAGCCTGAATCCTCACCACTGACACTGGAGAGGGATGTGCACTTGGAATACAAATGGATACACTCAGTATTTCCAGATGCAGACCTCTCTGAATAAAGCACAATTTCCCTAAAGAGCACACAGGACACACACTCAGCAAGGGGTCTGCATGTCTCTTTCTGTCTGTCCCCAGGTCCTCAATAAGACATCCCACTGGAACTGAGAAACCAGTGCTTCATGTCCCTGCCCCAAGTAGCTGACACACACACTATTTGAGATTTAATTTCACAGACACATAAACCTGGGAAAGGCTGTCACAGATTACCCACTCTACCAACTTTGTCCAGTCTTTAAGGTAGATTCACTGCCACCAGTCAGTTACTATAAGGCTCTTAAAAGGGTATCCAATTATGCTGAGTGAATTTAATATTAATACAAATGCTAATGTTGACCAAACAGCAAGGCTTTCAGAAGTGGGCAGAGTTATCACCAAATAAATATGTGCAAATACTCTCAAAGCCTAAATATTTTCTAAAAAGGACCAGCCACATTGAACCGTTTAAATATATTTAATAATAAATAATACAAGAACAAGAAAATACTATATATATTTACGGTAAGCAACAGAATTCAAATCACAGGAAACATTGAAAATAACATTGATGGACAGACTTATACACATAAAGAAAAACAATGTCTCTACTAAGCTTCACTATATTCCTGACTGAATCTAGGAGAATTACTATTCTCTAATAACTTACTTGATAGAACAAGGCACAACAAACTACATGAGCAGCCTTTCTCGTCAGGTTCCCCTGAAACAGAATACTTAATAATCAGAGATCACTCCCTGTAAAATATAATATCCAAGATGACTTGTAGAATGACATCATCTGGTCACCTGACTCTAGATTCTAACAGTATCCCTCTTTGAAACTGAGACAGAAATTTAGCATAGACGGCTACAATACACATCTAAATGTGCATGGCAGTGCCTGGGGCTTCCCTTCTTTTTACTGAGCTAATGAACAAAGGCTTCTTCCATATCCACCTTCTCCAGTCATATTCAGCACAGTGGGGTGACATTTTAATGGTTTAACAGCTCATTTACATTTCCTTTATTTTTCTTAAAGTAAGCTAGCTGGTTAACCTCTCCTGTCCAAGTAATCTCTATTGAAACATAAACATTTAATTTAGTTACAATAATACATGTACATTTCCTTTTATTCCAGCAGGGTGCACTGTCAATGTATTTTAACACAAACCTCACAAATACATTTTCAGCTCACATATCTGTACAAGTCAGCTTGATATACAAATGACATATAATTATTTACAAAATTCCATCTAGCTGTTCTGTCACAAGTCATATAGCCACTGCCCTACATCTCCTGTCATGGCTTACAGTACCTCCTATTCACAACCTTAGCCACTGAACAGGCACAAAATGTGTTCATAGTTGTGATTGTTATATGTGAGCTGAGGGGATGGATCTGTAGAAGACCATGTTATCCACATATAAGAAGTTGGAGTTGGGTCAGGATAAGGGGTTGTTTACAAATGAAAACTGAGAAAATAGGAAGGTGCAAATTAGAGTCATGTAGGAATGCTTTGGTGAGAAGGACCGGAAAGTGAAACTCCAATTTTAACACTGAACGTTTTGTCCATGAAGTAGCTCATGAGTCATTTGGAAGAGGTAAGATGAATTACTATTGCTAAAATTATATTGTGCAGTAAAAGAGTGCTCTATAAGGTCAAAAGGTTTTGTCAAAGCTACAAGTATTGGTCTGCTTATGTTCCTTGAGTAGGATGTCATCTGCCAATATCCAGAAGGTGATGAATTTGTTTTCCAGTCCAAAATTAATTTACGATTATGCACTTAAGATTGAATATTCTAGATACTCTGACATTTGGATATAAATTAGCTTTTCTACACTTTAGCCTAGGATGATAAATATGGAAAAGGGGTGGAAGTGTGAGGTTGAATTTGTTTTGAAAGCTTTTGGAAGTTGGGTTGCTATAGCTGACATCTAGATGGTGGGCATTATATTTTGACAGATGACTAGACTGTGAAAGTGTTGAAGACATACTGTATATTGATATAGTCTTTCCAGTTTTAAATAAACCATGATTGCTGATTTTATGAACCAGCAGGAATGTTGAAAAGATTTGGTCAAGATGTTTTTGAAGTCTTCAATTTTATAGCATTTGAAATAAAGAGGAATATTAGAGGATGGTGATGGATAACAGAAAAATGAGTGAGACTAGAAAAGTCAGATAGGAAGACAAAGTAGGCAAAGTGACCTTCTGTGTTTTGGTATCTGTTATTTGATATAACTTTTTATGTGTACAGCATTTGATTTACTACCGGGAAACTAGATGGCTGGTGACTTTTGCAGAGGTGGGTTTTGAGGTACCAGTAGAAGGTACAAACTTAGTTTAGGAAGATAATAACAGAAATGACCTTGGAGAATGTGTGAATGTGGGTGTTTGAAGTGAAGTGCAGCCAGGTGAGTGAAATGTGACTGCTGACACCAACCAGCACAGATCCAATGGAAACAGTCAGTGAACAACATGGGGCAGAATTATATGCAGAAGCACAAACAAAGATTATGAGATCATAGGCTAAATTAAAATGTAATTATATGTATAGACCAGGAGCACTGAATCATGGGTAACATTAAATCTGGTATTCTGGGGTTCTACATCCCATTAGCTGAGAACAGTGCAATTGTTTTGACAGCAGTAAAGTATAACAGGCTCATCCAGGTTTGCTGAACTAGTAAAATGTATGAACTAAATTATCAATAAAACAATTCTGTATTAGAATTGTCTATGTGGAAGTGAGATGATAAGACAGGGAAATGTCTGTGGACAAATATTCCGCCCTGCTCTTCAGCAGCTCTTCTTCGTGGCCAGGAGTACAGTAGGCTGGTGGGGAAGCCCTTTGAGCGATTGCCTAAGGAAAACTTTAGACTATTTCAGGTGTAGTATTATGAATAAAAACAGCAATAAAGTTAAGACGATGTTTGATGTAATGTAAAAATCTGAACTTTCCAAGGAGAGGGGTGATATACAAACAAGAAAGCTGTAGGAAGCACTTCAGCTCTCAAAATAAAGGAGTTACCACCAGAATAGTTGTTTTCATCAAGCACACACTGTGTTGGGGAAGGAGGCTATGTGGCAATCTCAGAATTCAGCATGCCAAAGGATTAAAAAATAAATAAATAGGATATGTTAGATGTATAGCATACAAATCTATAAAGCTAACATGCAGAATAGAAAGAAATATACACTGTTAGAATATTACTTTGTTGTTAATGATAATACTAATATCTATTTATATATATATATATATATATATATATATATATATATATATACATATTTGAACTTGAAAGAAATTGTCCTGCTCTTGAAATACTTAGGGTAATATAATAAACATATATAATATTTATTTATTTATTTATTTATTTATATTTGTTGACCGGGAGTGTCCGACTGGATGTAGGCCCATTTTCAGCGGAGGCCCGGGGAGAAAAGCTCCACAGTTAAAATAAACAGACAGTAGTTACATTGGATTACATAGCGATTAACAATTTACATAGCAATTACTTACAACATATTTACAGATGAAGAACATAGTACATCAGTAGACAACTAGAATCTTTATCTGTGAAGTACATAACAGACATTAACAAATGTTACAATAAGAAGTTCCTGCTGTATAATAAATACTAGGCTTATGAGCATCTGAGCTTGCTATAATCAAGGTAGTTAGTGGAGTGGAAAGAAAGGTAGTGGTTGGATGGGGTGGGTGATATTAAAGTGGGAGTTGCAAGGCCATAGCCAGCATGTTTTTAGGTGCGCTTTTAGTAAAGTTTTGAAGTGGGTGCATGATGGTATGGAGGTAATTATGGGTGGGAGGGAGTTCCATAATTTGGCTATGGTGCAAGAGAATAGTGCTTCACCAGCAGAGTTATTGGCTTTAGTGATCTGCAAGTGATTTTTGTTGGGGGATCTTAGTGGTCTGGTGGTGCGATAGGGTTGGAGTAGATTCTGGAGTGATGGGACATTTAGTGGATGGTTTGCTAGTTTGTGGGCGAGTGAGAGTTGATACCATTGAAGGAGGTGAGGGAGTTCTAGCCAGCCCAGTTCAGCAAGTGAGAGACCGTGGTGACTACGGTAGGATGCCCCTGTGGCGAATTTGGCGATTTTGTTGTAGCAGGTCTCTAGCTTGTTTAGATTGCATTGCCTTAGGTTAGTATATATTGGAGTGGCATAAAGTAGGGTGGAGATAAGGTGGGAATTTGCTATTGAAATCTTTGCTGCTTTGGTGAGAAGTTGCTTATTTCTGTAGAATGCTCCTAATTTACTGTGGACTTTTTTTATGGTCATGGATATGTGAATGTCAAATTTTAGTTTATTGTATATTTCCACTCCTAGTAATTTGGTATGTTCAGTTGGGTATATAGTGGTGTTGTCTTTTGCTGTGATGTTAAAGAGAGAGTTGTTTTGAGTATGTTTGGTGGGTTGGATGATGAGTAGTTTAGTTTTGTTTGGGTTGAGTATTAATTGGGCATCGGATAACCAAGTTTCAACAGAGGAAAAGGCTTCCTGTGTGACCTTTTGCAGTTTGGGTAGGGACTGGGCTGAGCAGATGATGATTGAGTCATCTGTGAATTGTATGAGTGTGCCATGTTTGGTGGCAGAGGCTAGATTATTGGTGAAAACAGAGAAGAGTAGGGGTCCAAGGATGGATCCTTGGGTAACCCCTGTGGAGACAGGTAGTTGGGGAGATATGTCATTCTGCCATACAACGGATTGTTGGCGGTCAGACAGGTAACTCTGAAAGCACTCACCTACTGTTCTTTTCTAAATAAAGTTACTGTGGAGAGTTTCAGTGTGTAACTTTGGTGCCTCATTCTATTCTTATTGTTGCAGTTTTTGGCACCTCAGTGTACCTGTAGCCATTTGAGATTTGTTTTTCTAACTCTGAAACCAGTTGGTGACTGATTGTGAGAAGGATAGGTTATTGAGGACAGAGATAAGTTGTTTGTGTGGGACCATGTCACATGCTTTAGATAGGTCTAGGAAAGTAGCAGAGGAGAGATAGCCATTGTTTTTATGCTGAAGGATAGTGTTAGTAAAGGAGAGTAAGGCAGTGGTGGTGCTCTGGTTTGGTCAGAAACCATGCTGAGTATTGGAAAGGAGGTTGTTAGTAAGGAGGTAGTCTTAAGACCTGAGAGTATATGCATCTCTCTAGTATTTTGGAGAGAGGAGAGAGAATAGCTATGGGGCAGTAATTAGTTAGTTCTGTGGAGGGTCCGCCTTTGTGGAGGGGAATTATATGTGATACTTTCCACAGTGTGGGAACGTAACTTTCTGACAGAGATTGGTTAATCAAGATGGATACTGGGTAGGCCAGAGCATCAGCTGTGATTTGTAGGTATTCACTTGGGAGGTTGTCTGCTGTTAATTTGGTGTGCTTAAGTTTAGTTAAGAGTTTTTTTATGTTGGAGGTAGGTACAGGAGAAAAAGAGAAGGCAGTCGGGAGATTACTAGTTGAAGGTGTGGGTTGGAGGGGGAGGGGGTTGCGTTGTTTAGCTAGTGATAGTATGATTTTTGTGAAGTGTGTGTTGAATGAGGTAGCAATATTTTCTGAGGAGGGAGGGATGTTAGGAGGAGGGGTACTGACTTTACCTGGGTGGAGGATGGAGTTTATGGAGGACCAGAATTGTTTAGGGCTGTGTTGGGAGGAGTCTCGGGCAGACTGGTAGTATTGGAATTTGTCCTGTTTTATTAGCTTTTTGACTCTATTGCATAGTTCTAGGAATTTCTGTCTGGTTGAGGGGGTTTTGGTTTTGCGCCAGTGCTCCCAGGCATTATCCCTGTTTTTCATTTCTGACTTAGTGGTTTTCTGTAGCCATGGGGAGGGCTGTGCTTTGATTCTGTAAAGTCTTATGGGGGCATGATAATTAAGGATGCTCAGGATATGATAAATCAGCTTTGTAACAAGTGAGAGTGAAAAACAATACGTTTTACATAAAGGAGAGGCAACAATTTCCACACATCTGTTGTCAAGGTAGTGACTCCTGCATACTTCAATTGTAGAAAAAGAGCCCACTACTTCAGTTTTGTCTCAGTTTGACCTCAGTGGTTTTTTGTATCCCATATAATAATAAACAAGGCAAGGCCACATCATTTTAAAATAACAGGGAACAAAAACGAATACATTCTAAACAAAAAGGGCTACATCAAATTGCGGGAGCATTCCTGCACATAATACAATGACATCTGCACAATTTAAGTGATAGACATATTAACCATTGTAGCCTAGTATTAAGTACAGGAGAAAGGTTCGGCAGGCACATAGAGTCACAGTGTATCTCTATTGTGCCTCACTTACAGCTCAGTTCTGCATCTACTACATAATAATTAGCAAGACAAGATACTACGTGTAGAGTTGCAAAATAATTTACACCTTTGTAGACTCACATGGTATTACAACTAGTTGCAAATAATTTCTCAAGCATTATGTATGTAGTCCATGTAGTAACACAATAACACAGTGTTAACCAGTTCATCTTAACATCTGAGAAACTAATACAAATTATGGTTTGAGTAATTATTCATGCAGAAGAGCTTAACTGATATAGAAACAAGCCATTCAGATATTAAATCTAGCATGGCACTAATATTTATTTTAATACATCATTAGACATGCAGTTAATAATTGGGCATCAACATTACTGGATCCATATACATGCAGTGGGAGCAGAGAAAGATTAACAGATAACTGGGCCTATGCAGGGGTTTGTTAAAGTCTATGAGGTTGTTCACCCTCAGTAAATATTGAACTAGATCAGTGGGAATGTGAAGAGAAAGTAGAGAAAAGTATAATGTAATCCTGATCAGTCAAATGACTCATAGTATGGTGTAATAATTCATTCAGGGTGAAGGGCCAATAGCTACTCAAAGTACCAAGTGGGACATGTCTGGGTTGAGCAGGAATAGACAAAGGTATTAGCAAAAAACAATATTTTACCTGTACTGGAGGTAAAATGGCTTTTAAAAAATTACACTATGGTTTCTTACATCTATAACAATTAAAAAAAATGCCCATCTGAAATAAAACCACAGTCCTGATCAAACAGGGATCTTACATTCACCATATTGGCTGCAACAGAAACAGTTGTTGAGCATTGGGTCAAACCTGTCTGTAGGAGCACAAACCAAGCTGAATGCACTTGCTAATTAAACATTTAGTTATATGTAGAAATCATGGGCAGTGAGTCATACATTACTCCAAGGCCAGCAGTCATGTTGGCTGAGAACAGTATATGTGTAGCTGCTGCATTACTAAAGTGGGACAGAGAATGCAGTGTTAGTAATTTTTAATTTAACAAATAGAAATTTTGGAGTGAATAAGTTGGCCTTTTAAGTTTTACTCATTGGAACAATTCATATAGTAGAGAAGGTAGGCTAAAGTCTACTTGGAAGTGAATATTCCGTCGTACTGTTCACTATCTCTTCAATGAAGATAGCAATACGGTGGATTACCAGGGAAATTAAACATGATTTTGTAATGTTTCAGCTATAGTACTATAAATAAAACCAGCAGTGAGGTTAACAAGATATTTGATTTAATACATCTTAATTTCAAAGCAGGAGGTAATGCCCAAATGAGAAGAATATATAATGACACCAACTCACGAATGGCAGGAGTCCCCATCAGAATAGTTATTTTATCAATTGCATACTACTGGGGAGGTTAAGTGAGCGCCTGACAATCCAGCATGCAAAGGGGTCTCCTGGCATGACTTCATGGGCATCCTATAAATATACAGCAGTTAGGGAGGCCCAGTGTTACTCATTTCGACCACACCTCCTTTGGTGACACCCCGAGCCTCCACTAGGGATCATCAAGAGATGCCCACATACCACCCACACCCTAGGACGGGCATGCCCATTCCTCCCTGATGCACTGTCAATCACCTGAGATGCTAGTCGAACCTGGGTTTCCTGGGTTATAGTCAGGCCATTAATCATCTATGCCAATGGAGTGGCCTAAGTTTCATTATAATTTAGATCATTTTCTATATAAGCAATACAATAGAAAAGTAACTGACTCAGTGTTCCAGAAATCTGTGTATAGTAATCTATGTGATAATTGCAATAAATATCACTTATATTAGCTGGGGTTTTTTTGTACTTAAAAGACTAAGGGGAGAATTCAGAAGCAATTATTGCACAGCACTAAGCAAAATAGCAGGAGATTGGTGCCACGTAGGGAGTAAGTGATTCAGAGACAAAAGAAGCTTTACCACATCCCATGAAATAGCACAGTATGCATGGTATGCAAATAACATTATAATGGCATGCAAATGAGTATCACCTTACTAATGAGACAAATCAAATATGCTAATGATGAAACCAAATATGGTGAAGACATTCAGAGACATAATACTTTAATGTGAAAATATGCCACACTCATCTGTTTTGAAGATCATGATTTGAGCATATACAGGAGCTTCTCTCATGTTAAGATGCCTCATGTACACAGACAACCCTCTCCTCCTCCCACAAAACACAAATACATGCGAGAGATGCAACTACACGGCCAAACTGGAGGCTGAGCTCTCTCAACATAGGACTGGCAAGACCAGTCAGGAGGAGAAGGTTACCACACACACTATAGACCCAGTCTCACATATTACCATTACAACCTCAAATCATACACATAAACACACAAAGACATACTCGGAGGCTCTGATCAAAAATCTACCAAAACAGCAGAGGCCACCAAAGCAGACACCCAAACAACCACCACCTCAGAACACAACACCTGCAACACATAGACCTCACAGTCAGAGTGTCAAACAGTCACAGCCCTTAAGGCCAAACACAATGCCAGACACACTAGTCATTGGTGACTCCATAGTCAGACACACTGACGCCCCGCTCACCAGACTGAGTAAGGAGAAGGTCACAGTAAGCTGCCTGTCGGGCGCTAGAATCCGCCACATAACGCAAGCACTCAGGTCTCTCAACAGCAGGTACAAATATGATTCAGTCATTGTCCACGCTGGTGTAAACGACCTGAGACGCACCTCCTTGGACTACATGAAAAGAGACATTGAGGAGCTCTCTGATTATGTAGCCCAGACAGGTATGACCCTGACCTTGAGCAGTATCCTACCTTCACCAAGAATGATGCCACAATACAGAGATAAGATGATCAGCTTTAACAATTGGCTTAAACACTGGTGTCATTCAAAGGGGATCCAGTGTCTGTCTGCCTGGGATGACATGCTGGACAAGCCACGGGACGGCTTGCACCTGTCACCCCTGGGATTCCGGATATTGGCAAAGGCTCTTGCCACCCCCATAGTGCCTTTTTAGGCAAGGCTCAAATTCTAAACCTACCACCCTAGAACACAAAAAAGGAAAAAAACTAAGGGTAATGCTGCTCAATGCCAGAAGTCTAAATCTCAAAATGCACGCACTCGAGGCCCTTCTCAGTATGGAGAACATCGATGTCTGTGCTGTGACAGAAACCTGGTTCAAGGCTCCTGAGAGCACCCCGGCGCTATCAGGTTTTACCTCATATCATGCGTTCCGGCCCCAAAATCTGGACAATACCAAGAAAGGAGGGGGTATCCATATTCATCAAGGACACCCACACCTCAAGACTGGTGGCAACGCACGATGCATCGGAGACCATCCAGGTGCAATTAACCATAGGCAAGACTGCTCTGCAAATTGTAGCATGTTACAGGCCACCCTCACAAACTCAGGAACCTCACATGGCCTTCCTGAAAACACTAGAGGATAAATGTATCACCAAACACCATCATACTAGGTGACTTCAATTACCCTAATATAGACTGGGAACACTACTCAAGCCCAAACACCCTAGCCCAAAAGTTCCTGGAATTCATAAACTCAAATGCCATGGAACAACTAGTCACCATCCCCACAAGAGGAGATAACATACTTGATCTCATCATCACGAACATGGGAGCACAATGTTCAACACCGGAGGTGTACCCCTCACTGGTGAGATCAGACCACAAACTAATCTCGCTGGAGGTCCTCATCCCACCCCCACCTGAAAAAAAAAAAACCACAGTAAAGAAATTCTCAAAAGCCGACTTCACACTTCTAAAGACTAGTGTGGTCTCCTTTAAGGCCCCGAGCCGGCGGAAAACAGTACTCAAGCCGCTGAATCACTTACAAATGCCTTCTACCAGCACCTGCAGGACTGCATGGATAAGGCAATCCCAAGCAAAACAAAGACTCTTTGTACCAAAGGCAAGCATCCAGTCTGGTGGACCCCAGCCATAAACAAACTCTACAACAAAAGGAGGAAGCTACTACAAGATAGAGCAAAATCCTTAAAAGGTAAGACACCCTTGATCACTATAAGTAAAAACTAAGAGCTCTCATAAAATCATCCAAAGCAAATTTCGAGAGAAAAATAGCTAAAGACTCAAAAGACAATCATAAGGCCTTCTTTAGCTATGTTAGAAACCTGGGAGGAAACTCCCAGATATGCTCAGAGCTAGTTCAAAATGATGTGAAGATTACTGATCCTACAGACATTGCCAACATACTGGCTGACAGGTTCAGTGCAAACTTCTCCCCTCCCCAAAAGGAGAGATATCTATACCAAACGATTGCAGCCCCCAAACATCTCCAGCGCCCAAGTGAGAACTGCTCTCTCCAAAGCAAAAACACAGCATCCATGGGACCTGATGGTGTCCCCGGCTGTGTGCTCCATGAACTCAATGAGGAATTAAACCCACAGCTAGGACAGCTGTTTAATCAAAGTCTTACCTCTGGATACGTACCCAGGAGTGGCGCACTGCAACTGTGGTACCACTTCACAAAGGCGGTGCCTCCACCGACCCTGGAAATTACCGCCCATTAGCTTGACAAGCCTTATCTGCAAAGCCATGGAGAGGATCATAATGGACCTCATAAATAAAGACATAGGGAATTTGCAGACTTTGGATCCAACCCAGTTTGGCTTTGTCAAAGGCAGATCATGCCTTTTAAACTTGGTTGACTTTTTCAAACAGTCACCAAAGCCATTGATGAGGGAAAGGCAGTCCATACAGCCTACCTCGATCTGGCTAAGGCCTTCGATACAATACCCCATTCGGGTATCATTGAAAAACTCATCAGCTTAAATGTCAACCCATACATCACAAGATGGGTTGCAAACTGGCTGAGTGACAGAACCCACAGGGTCAGAGCTGCTGGCGCCATGTCAGACTCAAAGCCTGTCACAAGTGGTGTCCCACAGGGCTCAGTCCTGGGCCCACTCTTGTTTGGCATCTACTTTTCCAAGTACAAGCAAACACAGGAGGGTTATGGCTGACAAAGTTTGCAGATGACTGCAAACTGGGCGCCATAGTAGAAAACACATCTGACACAGATATCCTTCAGAAGGGTCTCACAGAAATGGATAACTGGTGCCAGAGCCACGGCCTAAAGTTAAATGCCAAAAATGCATAGTCATACCCTTCGGGAAAAACAAGGTTACCCCTAGCTACCAAATAGGTGGCAATCCACTGAGCACAGAAGAAGTTATCAGGGACCTGGGGACCCAGGTTGATAGTAGTCTGTCATTCGACACCCATGTAGCTAAAGTAGTTAGGAAGACCTTCTACATTGCCCACCTTATCATGAAGGGATTCTCATCTAGATCAAGGGAGGTCATAGTCTCCCTTTACTCATCACTCATCAGACCAATGATTGAGTACAATGCCCCATTCAGAATGTATCTGACCCGACACTTGCAGCAGCTGGAGAGGCCACAAAAGTTCCTCACCAAAAGGATAAAGGGTCTCAAAATCTGTCCTATGCTGCCCGACTGAAAGAACTCCAGCTCTATTCAGTCGCCACCGCTTGCTCAGAGGTGACCTTTGCCTAACATAAAAGGCCATGTCAAACCCAGATTTGATGAATATGCTTCACCTCAAAAATCTAGATCCATCAGAGCCACAAGGGCGGGAGACTTAAACCTTGACACGGCTATTAATAGGACGTGCTGGAGGGATAGATTCATCACCCAAAGACTCCCTATGCTGTGGAACAAAATCCCGGTACATGTGAGGCAGAGCACCTCGCTGGCCTTGTTCAAGAGAAATCTTGACCAATGGATGGGAGATCGCAGATATACCCCAGGGATTACCTCAGTGTCACTGCTCGACAGAGGCACAGAAAAATAATGGGTATAGTTCCCCATACTAAAGGGGTGGCCTAAGCCACAAAACGATGGGCTAGGCTTGTAAATGCCCTCGGGCAGATAGCCTAGTATGAACCTATGAACCTATGAACCTATGAGAATAATCAGCATTAGCTGAGTAATGTATTAGTGGTTGCTTTCAGAACTAGTGTCACAATGTTGCACATCATCATCATCTGCATCTCAGGTAGGTCTGGCAGCACGTGATGTACCATCATTTCCTTGAACAGGACAGCATTGTCCACTACTATACTGACACACTCACCATACTGAAATTGCTACACGTGGGCTGCCCATGTGCAGCCTGCACTTTGAATCAAGGGAGATGCATGGAAAGTTTATCCAAGCAGACACAGTGGTTTGTATGACATTAACCACACTTGCTTCAGGTACATTTTACTGCCCAGCTTGGGAAATATTAAGAGTTTCAAAGTACAGCAGTTATTTGACATAATGATGTAGCATGTAGTGGAACATATAGAAAGCTAACATTCAGGTAGTTCCCATGATTCCCACATCTGACACATGAGCAACATCAAGGTCATCTAGTTGGTATGTGTACACCTTGCCAAATGCAGGGTCCTATTTATGCTCTTTTCATTGACATAGGCAGCACTCATAAGGGTTATCTTCATCATCATCCTCATCAACTCCCTTTTTCCCCATTTTCTACATGGGGTCAGGGTGTTGTGTTAATTGTCACCATCTCTCTCTCAATTCAGTGCTGTACTTCTGCTTTCATTGACACTCATGCCTGACTGTCGCAGATCTTCTCTCACACAATCCATCCATCTCTTTGTTGGATGCTCTCTTTTACTCTTTCCTTCATTCTCTTTCCCAAATCTGCTTCACTAGATTGTCTTCTGCTTTTCTGCACATGTGCCCAAACCACTGTAAACTGTTATCTTTCATCTTTTCTGCAATTGGAGCTACTTTGGCATCTGTTCTTATATCCTCATTTCTTCATCTGTCCCATGGTGTTCATCCTGCCACCTATCTCAGGCACTTCATCTCCATCACCTCTAGCTTCCTCATCTACTCTGCCTTTACTGACCAGGTTTCTGTACCATAAAATAGTACTGGTCACACCACTGTCTTGTACATATTACTTTTCAGTTTTTTGGCATTTGTCTGTCATACACTACCCCGACACTCTGTGCCAGTTGGATGCAGCCCCTCTGACTCTAGCTTTGACCTCTTCATTCAGACTTCCCTTCTCCAAAACCACCCCTTCCAGATACTTGGAGATATTAACCTGGTCCACTATCTTCCCTTCAATCTCAGTGCTCAGCTTTTTCCAATTTCCCCAATTTGCTACCATTATCACTGTCTTATCAGTGCTTAGTTTCATCCCATGTGCCTTCAGTTTTGCATTGTATTTCCCCTATCCTTTGCCAAAGTGCTTGCTCAGATTCTGCCTATAATTCCACATAAGCTGTATACAACAACTTTATTACCTGTCCCCTCCGACCTGTTTGCTAATGTAGTCCATCACTAGTATGAACAGCAGTGGGCTCAGAACTGAGCGCTGGTGCAGACCCACTCCCACTGGGAACCCATCTGTGAGACTGAACACTGTTCTTACTTGAGTCATTGGGTTCTAGTACATAGTCTGCACTAATCTGAACTACCGTAGTACTGCCCAAATCAGCTTCCATGGTACCATGTCATATGCTTTCTCCAAGTCTTGGAATGCCCAATCAGATTCCTCTTTCCTCATCTCTAGCTTCTTTTCAACTATCTGTCTCACTGCAAACATTGGGTTAGTTGTGTTACATCGTGATCTAAATCTGAATTGCTCATCTCCTGTCTTACTTTCTACTGCTCTGCATATCTGTTTATCAATCACCCTTGCCAGAACATTCATGCAAAGTGACAGCCATTTTATACCTCTGTACTGCCTACAGTTGTGGATGTCCACTTTGTTCTTGTAAACTGGCACTAGTATGCTTATTCTTCAGTCAGCTGGGATATACCTTTCTCTCCACACTGCTATGAGAACCCTCATTAGCCATTTCTCCCCATCTCAGTATCTCACCCAGCATCTTTATCATGTTTGCTATGACCTCATCTGAGTCTGCTGCTTTCCCTGACTTCATTTTCTTTAGTGCTATTCTTATTTATTCTGGGGTGGGCTCTTCTTCTCTCATCACAGGCTGTGTCTGGGACAGTATAGCTTCTATGGGTACTTCTTCATTTAGAAGCTGCTGGACGTACTCCTTCCATCTGCCTTTGATGCCCTGGTGATGGGTGTCTTCCTGTCTTCTTTATCTTTCTTGCCTTGCAACCTGATATAGTTTCTTTGTGTCATCGACTGAGTCACTTTTCAGAAGCTGGTAGAGTGCCTCCAATGCCCTGTTCTTTGCTATTGTAACTCATTTCTTGGCTTCTTTAATCATACATGGTCCATCTTCTTTTTTAATGACTTTCTGGACTTCTACATTTCACTTTCCTTAATATACTGTATTTCCACACCTGGCTGTAGTCCTCACATGTGCTGTTTTGAGGTGCTGCCATTCTTCTTCAACTCCACCTATTTCTTTGATGCTAGAGCTCTAAGTAATTCCCTAAACTGTTGTACTTTGTCTCCAGTCAACTTCCGGTCTTCAGCCTAGTCTCTGTTGACAATGTGGCAACCAGAGGTTTAACCTGTGGGTTGGACTGGGAATGCTACTGGTGACCTTTCTTTACTAGAAGGAAGTCTACCTGTTGTCCACTTTTGTATGTAATCTTGTGACCATGTGTTGGCTACTATCAGACCATTTGCCAGACAGAAGTCTAGGATGGCCTTTCCTTCTGTCTCAGTATGTGCATTCAGGTCAGAACCCTGCTCTGGGGTATAGGCTGAGATTATAAATACTGCCCTATCCCTCACTGCTTTCTGAAGCTTTTCTATCTCACAATTTTAACACCATTTCTAGGCTGCCTCCTCCTGACAGTAAACTCTAGATCCTAAGCCATTGCACTGCCCTTCCATCTTGTTTCTTGGAGACATAGAATGTTCAGCCTCCAAACCATCATTGTTTGGCAGGTTGATTGCTTTTATGTCCAGCTTTTGCTCAACCCAGGTTTGGCAAAGCTGGTCAGTAGCATGTTGACCCAGGCTAAGCACACATTGACCAAAAAGGGCACATACACCCCTCCCAAGGTTAGCATCATGGGTCCCTGGCATAGGTTGGAGTATGCAGGGCCCTCCCTCGGTAACTACTCATGTTTATTTGGTGGTGACATTAGTCAATGTGAACAAATCATCTAGAGCCATATTTTTACACTGTTGAGTAGCTTGCTCTGCCATGGTGCACAGTCTGTAATTCGTGTTTTCCTATCTTGAAGATACTCCCCAAAGCATTTGGTGAGCTGCTGCCCACAGCTCCATTCATTGGTGACTTTGAGATGGAAACACTCAGCGTGTTTTCAGAGGAGGAAAGAACACACACAGACACAGGGAGATCATGCAAACTCCAAATGGGCATTTGCTGGAGGTCAAGATCAAAACTTATACCTTGTGCATGGGAGAAAAAGACCTTAGCCATTATGTCAACTGGTCACATAAGGGTGTCCACTGCTTTATTTTTTATGTGATGCAGGATCTGCCTAGGAATTGTGGCTGATGCCTCCCTTCCCCCCAGGCATGACAGAGATGCTGATGCCGAAAATGAAAATTATTTTTTGTTGAATATGTGTTTGGACTTCTGAAGGTACTTTTCCACTTCTTGTGTATATCTAGTAGCACACTGCACTAGGTTACACACTAAGGCAGCATGCAAACAGCTACAGCAAGGGGACATCACACTTTGACCTGACAAATGTTTAACAGCAACAAATGTTTGACAAACTGACATGGAGCTATTGGAGGAACTGGCTATAGCAGCACCCCATGGAAGGCAGATGTGGACATACATTGAAGCACTAACAATGAGATGCTGCCTAGCCATGACTATACACCACGACAATACAGGATAAGATCGATCCATTCATTCATAAAGCCAGGCAAACCATTACATTTGACTGAACATGCTGTGCAACCATCATTTCTTTACTCACACAGGACAGAGAGGTGGGCTGGGCAAAGCCATTATCATATGCTCCGGTGGGATGTGGCACAATAACAGGTGACAACAATGGAAAATCAGGTGTCACATCCCAGTACTGAGCCAGGGCTTCCTTGTCATAAATGCTGGCTGACTATAACATGTGTCCCTGCAGTGTAGAAGTGCAATGTGTCCTATGTGAGGGTTGGCGTAACACTTCATAAGCATTCACAGGATTCCTACTGTTGCCCCACATGTGAAAAGCAATATATAGACAGCATCAGTGACCCTAAGAATGGCTACAGCTAGCCATTATGATTACTATCACAATAGGAGACAAATGCATTTACTGTCTCTTCCATAGTATTCCTGGAAAGATAACTGAACTTCATTAATTGTTACCAAGCATGATACTCAGGTTATAACTAGCCCAGTTTCCACATCTTTCCAGTATATGGTATTGGTCATGAAAGTGATGACTGCCTACATGACTTTCCCCTAGCGATATGCTGCTTTCAGAGGCAGTGTGGCTAAGCAATGCCATGTGTCATGCTAACTACCATGTAGACTGGGTGGACTAACATGGAGAGGGCATTTAGTGCTAAACACATGTAATGCTGGAAGTTCAGCCTACCCATACACCATCACCACATCTATGGTATTGTAAGTTAGCATTGCTTGTAGTGTCAGACTGTGATATGCTCATGTTGCAGCCATTGTTACCACTGGTGACCTGTTTGTGTCAGGCATATTCTGCCCTTTTGTGTTAGACCTCCCATCAGTAGCAACTGTGAAGTCATAAAGAAAAAATATGTGCGGCAGTGCTTGAGCATATTTGTAACTCTTTCAGCCTGTGGTGCTCATACTGGTACATTTTAATTATATGAATGGCATAATGGGCACGCGCATGCCATGTGGTACACGCTGCAGTAGATGCACCTGCAATTTAGCTGGAGAATATACATGAATACATGCATTGTTGAAAAAAATATTTATATGTGGGGGTTTGTATACAGCTGTAAATGGGAAATGTTAGGTCTAGCCTTATATATTCCTGACAGACACTCAGGCAGTCATTGACCGACCAGCTCCCACATCATATAAACTCTGGATAGGATTATCAGAACTCTTCCACCTCAATGATCTGCATTAGCATTGGTGATCCACCTCCTCTTATGGTAGAGTTGTACTAGCTAGTGTTTTGTTCTTTGTTCTTAGTAGGTCATATAGGTAGGTTCATAGGTTTATAGATAGTTACTAGCATGCACTGCAGAGTGCAGAAATAATTAATAAGAATAACCCAAATTTCCAATTGCCCCAAGGCATTGTCTGGTTCTGTGACATGCTCAAGGTCACACAGTAGGCAAATGACAATGGAAGGATTAAAATCCTATATCCTCTAAAGAGGAAGCAACTCATTAACAAGTCAGAGCTTTAGACCTCTCAGCTAATTGCTACACTTTGGGAGTCATATCTGTGACCCTGTGATACACGTAGTAGAATCCTGCTATGACAACCTACAACATTGAGGTCCTGCAACCCTCCCTGCCTCAGCAGGTCCAGCAAACACTTGTCTTGTTTACTCATTGTCAAATATATAAATGCCATGTGTGAATAGGGCCTCTGGTAATGCCTAGCTTTCCTGTGCAGTGAAGTTTTTGAATATTTGCTGCTCTCTTGATCCAATGACTAGGAGTGTAGCCCTGTGGGTTACACCTGGAGATCAGTTAATGTGTGCAGAACTGTCTTTGGTAGTCCCCTATGTGTCAGCACTACTCCCAGAGTCCAGTTGGTGCAAAGTACCTACCTACTAATGTGCTGTCATAATTCCTACCCTGTGTATGACAGCAGCAGCAATGAGCACATTACCACTGTCCTCTGCCTTGCAGCACTGTGCTGATAGAGAATGGTGTGACCTATGTAGTTGTGACCTAATTTCACCTGTTGCATGTCTTGCAATTTAGAAGCACATGCCACAGTGTGTCCACCACCAGATATACAATAACCTGTTACACCATTGTACCCTCTTTTTTATCAGGTTGACCCACCCCCAGGTGGATAATAGCCAATCATGCCCTTCTTCTATATTTTCTGTCAGGGTGAATCTCAGCACAGCTGGACAGAAACCTGCATTAACGTTGTACTTTCTTCTTTGTCAGGGTGATCACTTCCTAAACTGGACAATAATCTGTCCTGCTCTTGTAGTGTTACTTTCCTCACAATATTTTTAGTATCACCCTACTGGTTTCATTCTCCCATATGTGCTTATTGCAGTCCTAAGGTAAAATTGCCAGGTGCCTTGTCTTCTTTCAGTATGTCTAAATAACAGTACTAACTCTTATCCACTGAAATCTTATCCCTGACTTATTCATCTTAATAGGATCTCTCACAATATGGCAACCACACTTTTAATCTTGGTACAGTGGGCCTCATAATACAATGGATATGTAAATGAGGTGACTTAGCATGATTAACTCTGAATGATTATCATAATACTTTGCACTATCATGGACAGCCAGTAGTGCCATGCTTGACCCAATCCCTACCTAAGTAGTGAATTCTTATGCACACCATGCACATATACAAAAGGAACCTTAACAATTTGATGGGAGAAAGGAAATTCACCCCAGGGATCACATCAGTTGCCATGCTAGACAGGGGTCCAGGAAGTAAATAGTGTGGGAAGAAATAGCCAGGGAATTATGGCTAGGCTTCTATAGGCCCTAGGGCCGATAGCCTAGTACCAACCTATGAACCTATGAACCTATATAGTGTGAAATTCATAGTATTACATAGTGTCAGCAATGCAACAGTTAGCACACTCCCCATTTGGTGTAGAAAGCTGTATGTTCTTTTCCCATACCAGATAACTCAATTACTAGCACTGTAGTGTAGCAGCAGGAAGCACTCCTTTGGATGATATGTTAAACTGAGGTCCCATCTGCTTCATTTGGTGGTAACTCAGGTGGAGATTTAAAAGCCATTCTAGGGATCCAATATTTGTCAGCTT
This sequence comes from Protopterus annectens, assembly GCF_019279795.1. Classification (NCBI taxonomy): domain Eukaryota; kingdom Metazoa; phylum Chordata; order Ceratodontiformes; family Protopteridae; genus Protopterus; species Protopterus annectens. The sequence goes on from NC_056732.1 coordinate 118,901,577, forward strand.
GTGAAGACATGGTCAACAGAGTACCTAGCTTTGCCATGGATTGTCTTCACTTTTACCTTCTAGGCTTTTAAATACTGGCTAAGGCTTTGTCTACCCTCATAGGACCTTTTTTTGGTAATGCCAAATTGACAAACCTACTGACATAGCAACATCAACTTAGCTGAACCTCAAGGTGTTACTGCTTACTGCCAGGAGCATACATAAAAAAAAATACACTCCCTTCAAGCATCTCACACTTGAGAATATAGACATCTGTACAGTTACCAAGATATGGTTTAAAGCAGTACAGAGTACCCTGCCAGTACAATGGTTCATTGCCTTCCACACTTTTAGACCAATAGCTGCAATGACAAGGGCAAATGGTGGAGGTGTCTCAATATGCATCAGTAACAAACATACTTCTAGGGTGGTCAAACAGGATGACATGTTGGAGTTCCTCCTTATGTAGATCACCATAGACAAAGTCCTGTACCATATGCCAGCCAGCTATAGGTCACCCTCCACATCCCAACAAGCTCACAATGCATACTTGGACCTACTGCAGATATTTACCATCCAACCTAACACCCAACTCATGGGAGACTTGTTTACTGGGAAAGTCCACTGGGCTGAACAGAGCCCATTTTCAGTGGAGGCCTGATATACAGCAAGGTAGTTACAAAATAAAGTAACAATACAATATTTTCAAAAGATGGTTATAATATTTATAGAAGTTATCTCAATGCACAAATGGCAGTGAAGTGATACAATAAAACAAAAAATAAGCAAATTCAAACAGTGTGAAAATATACAGATTCAAAACATTAATGAAAGTAGCTGGAGAATCCAGTTAGATTGAGCAAAATATATTGATTTGAGTGAAGAGCAGCTATAGATTTTGTAGAGTCTATGGAAAGGGGAGTAGGTGAGAACATTAGACAGTGTAGAGCATTTGCAATTCCAGTCAGAGAGAAGGTGCTTATGTAGGGCAGTTTTAAATTTAATGGGGTGCTGTTCAGTATGGACGGAGGTGGGGAAATTGTTCCACAATCTAGCAATAGTTCAAGAGTATAAGAGTTTAACTGCAGGAGATTAGGTTTGTGAACTTATAGAACATTTTGATTTTCTGATTGTAAAGATCTAGTGGGGGGTATAGAGGGAAAATAAGGAGCTGAGTGAAGGGCAATCTTGGGGTTTGAAAATTAGTCTATGTGACTTAGATAGTTGAAGGTGTTTTAGGTTGGGTGGGAATTCAAGCCATTGGAAATTTCTAAGGGCAATACAATGATGGGTTGAATGAAGGCAGTTAGAGGGAAATTTGACGATTTTATTATAGCATGACTCTAATTTTAGTTGGAGGGAAAACTGGACATTAGTTAGTAGAGGAGTATTGTAGGTTAGAGAAGGAAGTAAATAGGAGAGGGCTAGTGCTTGTTTTGTTGATGGGGAGAGGAAATTGCTTGGCCTGTATAGAAGTCCAAGTCTTTTATGGCTTTTTGAGATATTAGATTGGATATGTAAATCAAATTTGAGATTGTCATCAATTATGACTCCTAAGAGTGACAGAATGTTAAAGTCTTGTAATTTGATAGAGGTAGCTTTTTTGGGGTGAACAGCACAAGTTTATTTATTTTTTGGCATTTAAGGTAAGATGTTTTTTGTGCAGAAGGCTATTTGGGTCTTTTGTTGAAGGATGCTAGGGTTGGGTGCATAGCATACTATAGTTGAATCATCTGCATATTGGACTAGGGAGGAGTGTTGTAAGGCTTGGTGAAGGTTGTTTATGAATATGTTAAATACAAGGGGTCTAAGGATTGAACCTTGTGGGGCATCAGTAGGGTTATGGAGGAAAAGAGAGATGGGTCTTGCTATTTGACAGCAAGTTGCCCATTAGAGAGATAGCTTTTGAACCAGTTGAGAGACTGAGAGGACAGGCCTATGGATGAAAGTTGAGAGAGAAGGATAGAATGAGATATTTTATCAAATGCTTTAGATAGATCTAAAAATAGAGCAGATGCTATATAACCAGAGTCATGGATTTTTTATGATATCTAAGAAGGAAATTAGTGCCGTAGAGGTAGTATGCCCAGGCTGAAATCCATGTTGGGTTAGGGAGAGGATGTTATTGTTTTGGAGGGACTGGACTAGTTGTTTTTGTATACATTTTTTGAGTATTTTAGATATAGGGGATAGAAGAGCGATGGGTCAGAAATTTGAAATGTCAGAGGAAGTGCCCCCTTTATCGAGGGGAAAGATGATGGCTTTTTTCCAAAGAGAGGGAACATAGGATTCTTGGATCGATCTGTTGATTAGAATGGTAATAGGATAGGCTACTGCACCAGCAGCAATATTAAGGAATTTGGCAGGAATATCATCAGCTGAGTTAGAACAAGGTTTTAGCTTTAGCAAGAGCTTTTTTTATACATGAAGTAGGAATAGGGGAAGAGTTTGAAATCAGTTTGGGAGGGAGGTTTGTCACAGTTTTGCATGAATCTGTTTAATGTTGGGGTATTGGGGCTAGATGAGCAGAAGAGGAAGTATTGAAGTGATGTATGTTAGGTGAAAGGGGAGAAGAAGAGGAGAAATTGAGGTGATGATTACTAGGTGGAGGGATGGAAAAGGAGACTGTAAGATTAGCTACTGTATCAAAGAAATATGAGTTAAAATTTGGAGATTATAAGGTCAGGTGACATATTGGGGACAGGGCAGGGCTTGGTTTTAGTGCTAGTGTTGAAGAGATTATTGATGGAAGACCAGAAGAGTTTGAGGTTATTTTTCCTATTTGCTTGTAGGTGCCAGACGTATTGTTGTTTGTCTTTCTGAATAAGTGTTTTTGAAAGGTTGCGTAGTTGTTTATATTGGATGAGGTTGTCAGATTTATCAGAATTTAGCCATTGCTTACAGGCTTTGTTCCTGTTTCTCAAAACTTCTTTAGTAGAATTAGAAAGCCAAGGGGCATTATTAGATTTAGCTCTAATGGATCTAGTAGGTGCCAGGCTATGTAGATTATTAAGAAAGGAGTTGTTGAAGTAAAGAAGGGCATCATCTAGAGGTAAAGTTTTAAGACAGTTCAAGTTGAAGCTGCTAAGGATAGTATAAAATTTATGGGGACAGAATTTCGATAAATTCTGTGTAATCCTTATGTTATGGACTTTTGAGAGAGATTTGCAATTGCGTATCTTGTAGGCTGGGAGTTGATCACTAAAGGAATATGGAAGGGTCCCAGCAATTGTATGTTTAGAGGGGTCTGAGACTAAGATTCAGTCTAGAATTGTGCCTTTATTAGTTTTACAGTTATATCTGGTAGTAGAATTGATTCATTTTGTAAAGTGGAAAAGATTTATGCTATTAGGGGATTAGGTAGAGGAGGTAGTAGCCCAGTCAATGTTCATGTCACCTAAAATAATACTTTCATTTTTTATTGTATAGGATATCCAGGAAAGAATGTCTTCTAGAAGAGGGATGTTATTTCCTGGTGGAATATAGGTGACGATAATGCAGAGGTTTTTTTGGAATTGTTAATAACAAGTAGGGAAATTAAGATCTTTGCATTATGGAACTGTGAGATTGAGTTTGGAAAGATGGCTAAATTAAAGGAATTAGGGAAAACTAAGGCAACATCACCTCCTCTTTAATGTTGTCTGTTGGCCCTAAGTACATTGCAATTAGGAGGAAGGAATTCAAAATCTTGGATGTTTGGTTTTAGCCAGGTATCAGTGGCAGCTAGGATGTGTGTTTTATGCAGAGTTAGCCAAGCATGGTACTTGGAGATTTTACTGCAGATGCTTTGAAAGTTAATGGTAGTTAAGTGCAGGTTTTTAGAGAATGAGGGGCCTAGGTTAGGGTGGATATCTCCTGAATGTAGAAGGAAGGAAAAGAGTAAAGTAACTTTGTGAAGAAGGTATTTCAGCAAGGAGAGGAGGATGTGAGGAAGCTGTGCCAGGCTGTTGTGATTATAGAAAATAACTACAATAAACATCCAAACCGAAAACTTCCAAAGAAGTGATTATAGAGTAAGGTATAGTTAGAAGACAGTATAAGTGGTTTGCTGAATAATTGAGGAGGTAATGGATAGAAGCTAGGAGAGAGATGTGAGTAGGCTTGTTCACTAGAATTCGATTGTGCGAGTGATAGGTTAACAGAAATTTTTAGGGAGTATTGGCTTAGTGCTGTCAGGTTAATGATCAAGAGCAGAGAAGTGGTGAAAGGGAGTAGTAATGGTAGATATGTGGTTAAGGAAGATATTGTAGGAGGTCAGACTAAGATGTGAAGAAAATGGAAGTATGTAAGAAGGGAGAAGGAGAAAGTAATAGGGAGTTACTTGTGAATGGAGGTAGGAAAATAGGTTTGTGAGTGACCTGGAAAGAATGGGAGGAAGTGGAAGTGTAAAGGAGATGAGATGGGAGTGATAAGGAGAGGAAGTGGGAGTGGTGCTGAGAGGAAGTGGCAAGAAGAGGATAAATGTAAATGAAGTAGGAGTGGGTGGGAATGAGGGTAGCGCAGAGGAGCGGAGTGAGCCTGGAGAGGAGGTCAAATGGAGTGGGATGTGCCCAGTCCCAAATAAGGGTGGACTATTACCTGAGGGAAAATAAAAACTATCTCCATAATTGGTGACTAGATAAGTAAGATAGATTGTGGCCAAAGATAACTATAAACTATACAGTAGATCAGATACAGGGAGGATAGAGATAGGGTGCAGAGAGCAGCCTAGATGATTGTGAATGTAATTAATGGAAATATGCTCATTCTTTGGAGATTGTCTCCAAGCTAAGCAGGATTGCAAAGTATGGTTTAGGAGATGTAACCTGCAGGGGAGAAAGTGTAGAAAGAGTAGTTGAGGGCGGGCAGGATGAAAAAAGGAAGGTTGAGTGTAGTTGGGGAAATAACACAGGGAAAGATTAAGAAGTGCTTAGCGGGGGGTAGATGTGGATTAACTAGAGAAAAATAAGGGAAAAAAAGAAGAAAAATGCAATACAGGTGGCTGAGAGTGAGCTCCAGCAGGGTACTCCCAAAAGTAACAGCTAGGGCTATATGGAAGTTTAACCACTAATTACTGCAGAGACAAAAATACGTACTCTAACTTTATTAAATTTGGCAATGTTAGTGGGAAGAGAACGTTCCCAAAGTATGCAGGAAACCTCATTCTGTTAGAGGCATGGCAGTAGCATCCAGAAGGGTTGACTTCAGTATAAACCATCAGATTAAAAGCTAGAGAATTTTTACAAAATGAGAATAAAGTAAGAAGCTGAATAAAACAAGTATAACCAGAATACAAAGGTACAATTTAAAGCATTATGTATGTCTAAAGCAGTATGCTCTTAACATCACATCATTACAGCACTTAAAGCATTAAAACACAATGTATGTCTGAAAAACAAATGCACTTGACATCAATGTTAAACAGGCAAAATAAAGCAATGATGGTGTACTCTAACATTTACTAGCAGTCTAGCATTATAAGAAAAAGAGAGTAGAAGCTGAATTTGAATTTAAGGTGAGGGAAATTTCAGGGATTAGAAGCGGCAGATATGGTCATTCATTGAGAAGCGCTCCAATAGCCCGAAGTATCTCTAGAGCAAAATAGCAATGTGATATCCCCTTTATTTTTATATTTTGTATTTGAAAACCAGATTTAGGAAAGCAATTTAGGAAGCATCACAAACCTAGATGGGCTGGGGGACATCCTTCAACAGATGAGCAGGATCTAGCATTCAAAATCAATAATGTGCATAACATTTCCTCTGTGACATTGAATGATCAACAAATCGATTTATTGAATAAAGGACTAAGCTTTGTCCCTGGGTTTTTTGTTCGAGAACATTTTTTTGCAGAGGATGTGGTTAAGTTTTGTCGCAATTTGAATTTGAAATGTTTTGTTCATGGTTTAGATAATGATGCCTCTGAATCTAGGGAATCTCGCTTCATGTCCTCCAAGTTCAGGCCACCTATGCAACCCGTTGTACAAACATTCCAAAATGCTGTCTTTAAAGATTTACTTCTATATTTATATAAACAGGACAGGTTAAAGGACAATTTGGATAAACATCAGAGAATATGTTTGGAAAAATTAATTAATAATAAGGAAATTGTGGTTCTTTCTGTGGATAAAGGGGGAGCAGTGGCGGTCCAGGACTTGGGGGACTATGAAGCTGAAGGTGATCGACAGTTATCCAATAACAATCATTATCAAGAAATGCAGGTTGATCCAACTAGCGAATTCAAAAAGGATATTGATAATTTTTTGGATATGGCTAAAGATGAGGGCATCATTACGGATGAAGTGTGTCATCAATTAAAGGTGGGTTTTCCTAGTAGGCAATACATCTATTTCTTGCCAAAAATTCACAAAGATCCCATAAGCCCACCTGGTAGACCGATAGTCTCAGGTAGAGGTTCTTTAACAGGACCTCTGTCTGAATTTCTAACATATTTAAAACCACTTTTGGGGTATATACGTTCCAGAATTCAGGATACCACTCAGTTCCTTTCCATTATTTCTGAGACCCAATTGGAATCTAATTGGCTCTTGTGTACCTTGGATGTCACCTCCTTATATACTAGTATTCTGCATTGGGCAGGACTTTCGCCCCTGCAATACTGGTTGGATAAGGCCAATATTTATAAGCCTGGCTTTAACATCCTTTTGGTTTGCATGACTGAACAAGTCCTGATTCATAATGTGTTGTTTTTTAAGGACAGGTGCTTTTGCCAGATTCGGGGCACAGCCATGGGAGCTTCTTTTGCCCCAATTTATGCAGATTTATTTATGGCGTATGTGGAAGATCAGGTGATATATGACATTAGTCATAACATTTACATCAATGAAATGGACATATGGAGGAGGTATCTTAATGACTGCTGGATGGTGTGGAGAGCTAATGAGGAATTCCTTTTAGAATTCTTAGAATATTTAAATGGCAGTATATGGGGTATTGAATTTAAGTTGACTTTTTCTAGATCTGATATTACATTTTTGGATGTTTTGGTAAAAAGAACTGATACCAGCACTTTTGAGAGTGAGATATTTAGAAAATGTCCTCAATTCAATACCTTATTACATGCCACAAGTTTCCACCCCCAGCATGTCATCAAGAACATCCCCAAGTCTCAATTCCTTCATGTCAAAAGAATCTGTTCCAGTTCTTCAACATACGACCATCACAAAAGTGATCTTATTTCCAGGTTTAAGAGTGGGGGCTATTAAGGAGGTGACATCACAAGGGCCAACTGTTTTGCTAATCAGCAGGACAGAACTGATTTGTTATCCTATCGGGTTCGGGATTCTGTAAAGTCAGATTTGCTCATGATTGGTAACAACTTATGGGAGAAATACTGTAGGTTTTATGAATATTATTCGTAAGCATTGGTATTTGTTGAAATCGGACAAAATTTTGGATAAATATATAGGGGATCGGTGCTACTATTCATTTCAGAAAGGGTGGTCTTTGGGTTCTCTTTTCAGTCATTATAAGAGGGTTCCCAATAAGGTTACTTGTTCAACTACTCAAACCAATTTATTTGGAGGTCCTATATTTGGATGCTATCCATGTGGTCATTGTACCTATTGCCCCAGGGTTCTTAAATGTCAGACTTTCTCCACACACAATTGTCCACAAGTTTATGATGTGTTATGCTTTGCCAGTTGCAGTACTCCTTGGGTGATTTATTTGGCCCAGTGCAATTGTAGAGTATTTTGTGTTGGACAAACTTCCTGTCCTTTTAAGGTTAGGATAGGAGAACATCTCAGTGACATTAAGAACAAAAAGGGGTCTAGTTCTTTATATAAACATATCTCTAAACACCCCATGGGCAATTTTTGTTTTATGGTCATTGATCATATTAAGGATAGGCATAAACTTTCCCATGATTTACAGGAGATGCTCTCTTATAAAGAAAAAATGTGGATTATTAAATTAGGGGCTCTTTTTCCTCCAGGTGAGAACGATCATTTCTGAAGCATCCACCCGAAATGTTAAGCTTTATATTGTTTTTTTTTTTCCACATGTTAATATATCTGTTATTTTATTTTGTTTAACAATTTGTGCATTATGAATATATGCACTAGAGGGCATTCCATGCATTCGACATTAATTTATTTAAATGAAGACAGCAAGTTAGATTTTGTTTTTACTTGTTACATCATGTTTGGTTGCTGAGAAGGGATTGCCGAAACCGGTACAACCATGTTGGTGTATGGTTATGCTTTTTGCTGTTAGTCTTTGAAATAAAATCTAATTAGGATTACCTATGTCACAGGAGTTGTGTGCTGACCTTCTTTTTTGGCTTGGATTTGGTTTTTGGTCGTACACATGCCGTTCGTGCAGGAATGCGGGTTTGAAATAGAAAACAGGACTATTATATTGTTGCAGTATCACAATCTGCAGGGATTAAAAACAGCAGCTATGGCCCTTGGGGAAGTAACGCTTTTACTGCAGTACCAGAAATGCAAACAACTATTAATAGATTTTGGTCTGCAAATAGGCTGACACAGAGTGTCTCAGAAGCATTATAGGTAATGGCCTAATGGTGAAGGTGTTTGCCTTACAGACACAAGGTGCAGTGTTTGAGTCTCATGAGGGATAATTGGCTAGGCTTACAATGGCTCGCAAAGGTAGTTAGCTTAGTATTAACCTATGAAACCTATGAACCAATTAAGGCAAAGAGGCTGATGGCTGCAATGACCGTTAAGAAAATAAAAGCATTAATTGCAACACAGGAAATGCGATACAAGATAATGGCTACAAATACAAAAGGTGTGCTGACAATCTGGAGAATCTCCTTGTATAGTTGTGGTTGCATGACAATCTGGCCATGACCATCAGGATACCAGAGGCAGTGTCTGCTCCTGACATCAGCCATGGAGCTGACTGATATTTTAGTTATCTACTTAGTTAACCATACAGAGCATCTGTACCTACTCTGTCTCCCATAATGGTGGTCTCATTCCTTGTGTCTCACTCCCGTTATCTTGATTGCAGTCCAATCTTTCCCAGCATCAATTGTCCTCCCCCCTCTTTCTGTCTACATCTTTAGTCTGCTGGCCCATACCTTCCCACCTGGCTCTGCATACATTTTGCTTGTCGCCTCCTGTGACCTTCACTTCCACTTCTTTATGAACTGCAAATGTTTCTACCTACCATCCCCATCTAACCTTCTTCAGAAAAAGAAAATTGGCACTTTACAAATAAATAAATAAACTCTTCCCCCAGTTGTCATTTCTTTAGATTACCTTTGTTTATGTTTCCCAGCTTCTGCTTGCCCAGTTTCTGGCTTTTCTATCTCTACTATTCCTCCACATTTGACTGATGAAATGAGTTGGCATTGTGCTGTGCTGACCCTTTCTGGTCTGCTCCCAGTGACCATTTTGCAGGCATGGGACATGTTATTGCACACTTGCATGTACATAAGTTTGGCCATGCCAACACACACTGTTTCTGTCATGTAGTATGTGTGATCATGTGATCACCTGTAGCAAAGGAACTACTTTTCAGTAGTGTGACAGCACACCAACATGCATTAATTAATGTAGCCCTTTTCCTTGAAAGCATTATACTATGCCTAATCCATAGCTAAGCAGCATTGGGCTAAATTGCACTAAAACAGCTGTGATATTTAAAACCATGCTGCTGTATAGTGAATCTTTCTGAGTATCCTCCTAAATTTCAAACTAATTATTTACAGATGAATTTTGCTATAAAGAAATTATCTCACCTGTGTTCACACACATACACACACAAACACACACACACATCACACACACACACACACACACACACACACACACACACACACACACACACACACACACATACACAGGCACACATGGATAGATAGGTAGAGACATATCTGACACTCTATCAAACTGCAAAATTATTTGACAGTGTGTTCTGGGTGTGGAAGTATTCTGAATATTTTTTGCCAAGTCCATTTTCTCTACAAGCTGGAAGGTCATAGATGTCTGTTATTGGTAAGTGGGTTGGGAGATATGTGCAAGTTCTGGATAAGCAAGGGGACATATTTTGTGGATTGTTTGTCTGAGAGTGTATTCTGCTTAAGGTTAGAGTAAGGATTAGGTAAGGGGATAGATTTAGGCATGTGAGTGTGTGTGTGTGAGTGTGTGTGTGTGTGTGTGTGTGTGTGTGTGTGTGTGTGTGTGTGTGTGTGTGTGTGTGTGTGTGTGTGTGTGTGTGCGCGAGTATGTGTCAGAGTGATTCCAGGTCAAGGTTTGAATAAGACGTGGGTAAGGGGGATTTGGGGTGTGGGTGACTTTGACAAAGGCAATTTTTTAACAGAGTACAGATGGATGTGCTTGAGTGTGTGTGGAAGCGATGGCTGCTTAAGTTTAGAATAAGTAATATTCTACAGTATAGATGCAGTGCAGTGTGTGTGCATATGTGTGTGTCTTGTGTAGTGCTAATATTAGAGAAAAGAGTTTTTATAAATTAATATACAGGGTTAGGGTTAAGCCTATGAACAGGAACAGGGTTAAGGTTGGCATACATGAGTGAGGATACGCAAGGTAGGGGGGTTAAAATCTACCCCTGTTCTTGCCTCTAACCCTACATATTAACTTATGAAGACTCCTCTCCCCTAACAATATCATTATTTAGATAAATTTGTTCTATTGATATTGTTTCGGCTTGGGTTTAGAGATTGAAAAAGTTTTTGGGGGTACATTTTATAGAACTGCTGGCATAGATGCATGTTGCATTGATGTTTGACCATCAGTGTTTGAGCAGATTCATTGTGTCGTATCATCATATGAACTGTATATATATATATATATATATATATATATATATATATATATTATATACAGATAGATATAGAGACATATAGATAAATATACTGTAAATAGATATTACACATATCACATAGATAGTATGTATTTATATCCATATATAATATTGCCAAGGAAAACTGACCAACCATATTATTAGTTAACTGTGCACATGGTCTGTTCCTTCCATGGGAAAAAAGGTGATGAAGGACATAAACCATTACATATCACTACTCCATCATAAATTAGTAAGTAGACTGTTCACAACCATGAGCCTGAAAAATGTATTCATTCTGGAGGTATTTTTGTTCTATAAAATGTTATGACCAAGGATGTTTAAATAATAAGTCATGTTGTGCATTACTAAAATCAAAGGAAGACTTTACTTTGCAAAGTACAGAATATTCTTGATCTCTGCATGATAACTTGTTCAACCTTATGGAGTGAAATTCAACAAACTGCCATCATCCTAAAATGTAATTTAGAAGAGAAAACTGTCAAACACAGAATAACTCTGAAAAAAAGGAAAAATAAAAGGAAATCAGTCAAAAATAGCACGAAACACCAGAAATACAAATCCTAAACTCAAGTGCGTTAACTAAGTCTGCATAAAAAACTATTAAAGCAAAACAAAACAGAGCAAAGCAGGATTCAGGACTGTAGCACAAATTAAACCCTTGGTACAGTAATAGAATCACTAAAATATCAAACTAAATATATTACATGATCAGGAAAATCAACAGACAATCCAAAAGGTAAAAAACAAATAATAACGATAAGTATAATATCCTGAAGAAAGTAAAAGCGTTAACTCCATAATGAGAAAAAATGGCAATGTAGACTAAACAGAAAGTTAGTAAAAGTTACCACAGCAACAAAAAGCAGCTACTCAACCAATGAGTTATTACACACACACACACACACACACACACACACACACACACACACACACACAAATGCAATAGAACATCTGCCAAATATTGATTGATCTAAGAGGTAAGTATGAAAAAGTACACAAAATAATGCACTGTATGAATGCAAAAGTGTATTAAAATAAAAATGGTGCTCATATAAAAATTACCACAGAAAACCAATTAAACAAATGCAGCAATGATATTAGCACTGTTAAACCAACTTATGAAAAGATATGAGGGTGGGAGACCAATTCTACTTGGATATATATTTTTTTCCTTTCATGCAAGTTGCCTCCAAAATGCTGTGAATATTTTAGGATGCAACAAGCATACCACCAGATAAATTAACTTTAAAAAAAACAATGGGGAAGCATTAATTCTTCCATATATGTGGCATCCAGTTATTGGATATTAATAATCTTGTAAATATGTTTTAGGCTGTTTTGCCTGGGAAGCAGCACACATGCTTATGAAGCTGTCTACTACTGATAATATAGTCAGACTTATTTACCTACCAGAACTCAGATGAGTTATTATGTAGTGCGAGCACCTGTTTCAAGGAGGCCTGTAAATGACTGCTTTAAAAAACTTTAGACTATAATTCTACACTATGGAAAAGTTATACCTTATCATTTAATTAAAATTGGTGAAAGAATTTTGGTACATTGAAATACACTACACAATATACAATTATCATACATATAATACTAATTGCAAAGTTCAGACTACATAAATTACAGATCATTATTTTATAGTTGTTCAAAAACACAACGGGTGTGCATGGTACAAATGTTACTGCATTTACAAGGACTGTAATGCTATCATCCTTTGGGTTTGTGTCTCTCAACAATCCTGGGACTGTGTGTATATCTGTACTCTGCACACACCCTCATGTTTTATTTATCTGTATATCTATCTATATCTAAATCTATGTATATACATATATATATATATATATATATATATATATATATATATAGATATAGATATATATATTCACTGTTTAAATAATGGCTTTAAAATATATATATTTATATGCATACATACAGTTTCAATGAGGTATGGTTTTGCCAACCACTTTGTAAAGAATCTCTGCGGTCATGTATGCGCTGCTGAAGACATCAGAGTGAGCGTTTGATTAGTCTGCTAAGTAGTAAATGCATCATGTGATTTCTGGTAAACACATTCATAGATTAGCATGGGGCTAGTTTTTCTTGTGGGCCATTTTAAGCCTATCCAATTACCCCCTGCAAGAATCAAACCCTACAACTTGTGTCTGTAAGGTAAACACCTTAACCATTATGCCACCCTCCCACCTTGCAAGTAATGGCATGCTGAAATATGCCTTGCATTGCAGCTCAGGCCAAAGATTAGCTCAGGAAGGTGATCTTTAATATGTTAGCATTAATGTAATCATAGTCTGGAATGAGAATTGTTTACATTTTTTCATTATAATCTTGTGAAATCTTAAAAAGAGTTATGCTTGATATTCTTGCTACAGAATATTCAGGTAGCTGACTTAGTGCTGTCTAAAATGTTTGGTTTCTCTAACTTTCCATGTCATAAATCAATACGTGGAATGCAGCTTCCATTCACAGCTATGAACTTGAAGGTTTTATGCATTATAGAGGTAAAAGAATTCAGTCCCTTTTTGATGCATAACAGTTTATGCCCAAGGATGTTTAAATAACGAGTCATGTTGTGCTTTGGTAAAATGAAAGAACTTTACTCTGTGGGGTACAAAACATTCTTGCTCTCTGTAGGAAGGCTGGTCCAGCTTTGTGGAGTAAATAACTCGCTTATCTGCTTTGCAGCAGTAAACATGTAAGTGAAGAGAGTTGCCATTTAATGTTATTTATATTTTCTATTTGAAAAAATATATTGAAACTATCTTAAAGATATTAATTAAAAGTATTATTATTTAGTAACTATGTAAAAAACTCAAAGGCGCATCTAACAGTGTAATTTTGTGCTATCTTCAAACATCATGTAACACTTGACATCTAAGTAAAATAAAACAAGTCTGCTACAAATTCTTTATTGTCTCATACAAGATCATTTCTGCCCTTTAAAGACTTTGGTTTTCTTTACATTTTTGTCTAGACATGTCTTGAGAGATGTATTTATTCAGTGATGCATGTGTTAGCTAAGCTGCATAAAAACTTTGACATGAGCAAATAAATACAGTGAATACTTAGGGAAGCTCTTATTTTCAACAGTTGTTGAGCTGAGTCATATGCATTCTTGGGTACAGAAATAAGTATATGAAAAAATGAGGCAAATCATATTTTGTACCCATATACCTTCAACATGGATATATTCCTTTAAACCTCATAAAGAAGTTTCCATCCTTAATGGACCAGTTTTCTTCATTCATCATTGCAAGTTTCTCTTTCCAGAGGGTCCAATTTCCACTGTACATCAGTATATGGTTGCTCCTCTGGATGGGGCTAATTTTCCTGTATTCAGGATGGAAGGGGTCATATGTGAGACTGATGATGTGTGGAGTTTTGGGTGAATGGAATCCTAAACTGAGTTGGAGTGTAACTGTGATATCCAGAACACAAGCACATTGAATGCCACACTCACACAAGACCCTCTACCCCCCCTCCATACACTCTCCAGAACAGCATCCTGATTCACATAAAGGGAATACTCACTGTTGTCATCCAGGAAGCACTAAATTGCAACCAAAACCCATAAACTCTCCCTTCTGAATAGGTGAGCCTTGAGCCACTCAATTACAGCTCTTTGGTTGGCTCCTGCATTGTTTAAAATCTTACTCTAACTAAGGTCACAGTCAAGTCTCCATATTTATACACAAAAAAAGATAGGCTACAGGTTATATTGTTTAATGAAAGCATCTAATTTAAGGATATTGTTTCAAAATCTGTTATTTGTTTGTTGACTGAAGAAGTTTATTTCAAAGATCAGATAAAATGTAAGCACTCTGTCTCTGTGGGTTGCGCAGATTCTTATCATTGTAGTCATCATAATTTCAGAACTGGCAAATGCTGCTTAAAATAGTCACATATGCAAATGTGGCAAAGATGTTAGATCCAAAGTGCATGGTGACCTCAGGAAATTAAAGAAATACTTTTGAAATGCAATTTCATATAAAGGTGTATAGGAATCCAAAATAAAATTATTGTTGTCAATAAGGACCATAAATAAAATGATGATAATGTCAATACATATTTGTTGAGGTAAAATGGCTAAATATGGATAATATCTTGATAAAATCAAGCAAGGTTAAGTATACTGTAGCAATAATGTACAATGCATGAGTGAGGGCACAGATACTATGTCTTAGTACTATAACATAACTTCTAAACTGTTTCCTTTCCCTGAGAATAGTCATACCTTTTACTGATGGTGCACTGCAAAAGCATAAATTACATTTTCCTTATGTATGCATCCAGGATATAAAACTCTAGGTGCAGAACATATACAGTACTGCCTTAAAAAAACAAAAAAAAACTTTTAATTTACCAAATGCATTTTTCCTGTATGCCCTTTGCTGGAAAACCGATGGCTCAGAACCTCCATCAGCAAATGTAAAATATTTTTTTCCTCAGGCGTCTTATATGATGGAGACCCCCATACTTGCATGCTGAATGTGGGTCTACTTCCAAATTTCAAAGTTTCAAAACTTCGGATTTCTTATGGTCAAGACCATAAGATCACAGTTCTGAAACTTTAAACTATTTAAATGGAGATCGCTGTACAGCGCAGAATGGTATATTTGCCATTTTTCTTGCTGTTGTGCAATCTTGGAGTTGGTATATTTAATTTGAAGGAGGTTTGGGGGGGGGTCCAGGGTGGCTTGCCCCCCTGCAAAAATATAAAGATCTTTTTATTTATTTATTTATTTACATTTCAGAGTTTCAAACCTTCGATCTTATGGTCTTGACCATAAGAAAGGCAATGTTTTGAAACTCTGAAATTTAGAAGTAGACCCATATATATATATATATATATATATATATATATATATATATATATATGTATATACAGTACATACATATATATATATATATATATATATATATATATATATATATATATATATATCTCAATCTCCTTTATCCAGAAACTAATTCACAAGCTAAAACCCTGTACACCCTCTGATGACAACCTTCCAGCTGAATACCTTCAACTTGCAGCCAGAGCAATTGCTCATCCTGTAGCTATTCTCATTAACCGTACCATTTCTGAAAGCACTATCCCCAATCTTTGGAAAATCTCACACATCATTCCCTTACATAAAGGAGGCAACTCTAATGAGTACTCCAACTATAGGCCCATAGCACTACTCTCACCTTTAGCTAAGATCGTGGAGAAATGTATCCATCATCAGCTAATAGACTACCTAACTAAAAATAACATCCTGGCCAGCTGCCAACATGGCTTTAGACCCTTTCACAGCACCACCACTGCCCTTCTATCTTTCACCAATACTATTAACACCAACCGAACAATAACTACCTCTCATCTGCACTCTTCATTGACCTGTCAAAAGCCTTTGACATGGTCAATCACTCCTACTTATAAATACCCTACAATCCCTCTCTCTGGATTCTAATTCTATCCTTTGGTTCAAGTCTTACCTCAGCAACCGAAAACAAGCTGTTTTGTGGCAAAATCACTTGTCTTCATATCTCCCTGTTTTACTAGGAGTTCCTCAAGGCTCTATTTTAGGACCCCTTCTCTTCTCTCTGTTCATAAATGATCTTCATGTAGCTATTCCTCAATCCACCTGCATACAGTATGCTGATGATTCTACTATCATCTGTTCTGCAAAATCTCTCCCTGAGCTGAAATCTCTAAGCCAAACTGTCTTCTCCATAGTAGAAACATGGTTCCAAAACCGGTGCTTACTCTTGAATGCCAAAAAAACCAAATTACTTCTGATTTCTCCTAACAACAAGACCCCTCCCATACACTTCTCCATCCTAGCTAGTAATGGAACCCTTATATCACCTGAACTGACCTGTAAGTTATTAGGAGTTACAATAGACAATAAACTCACTTTTGACAATCATATTAATAACACCATTAAGTCCGTTAACAGAAAATTAGGCTCCTTGTATAGGATAAGACCCTTCCTCACCCCAAAAGCAAGAACTACCGTTGCCCACTCTCATTTACTCTCTACCCTCCTGTATGCTTCTCCCATTTACACCAATTTAAAGCAAAACAATCTCAACAAACTTACCAAAGCCTACAACAGTATTGCAAGGTTTGTAACTGGTAAGCCCTACAGAACCCATCACTGCATTAACCTACATCAGCTAGACTGGCTTGAACTGCAAAATGCGCTGCTACTCTCTCAACTAACAACTGCTCACAAAATCTTCTACCTTCCTAACAACACACCTACACTAAACAATCTTATAACACCCTATAATAATCTTCATTCCCTACGCTCCTCTAATAAACTCCTAGCTTATATACCCAAATCTAACAACTTAGCTGGCGACTCCTTGTTCTCCACCACCACAGGTAAGAAATGGAACATGCTGCCACCCAACCTAACCTCTATTTCCTCTTTTTCCCTCTTCAAACTTAATCTTAAAAATCACCTAAAACTTCAATGGTTATGCCCTTGCTGTAACCCTGACTAATATTCTACTATTAGCCTGTAACCTAACTTCTCTCTCTTCCTTTACATTACTACTCTGCCAACAAATGTTATGTAAATGTTATCTTCCACATTTTTATCCCGATGGTTTACTGTACAATGTTACGTTAATTCCTTCCTAATGTATGTAGCATTGCCTCTTATTGCTTTGTTTTTTTTCTATATTATTATTAAGTATGTGGAGCTTTTCTCCCCGGGCCTCTACTGAAAATGGAAATATCTCCAGATAGACTAGCCCGGTCAACAAATGTAAAATAAATAATAAAATAATAAAAATATATATATATATATATATATATATATATATATATATACAGTACATATATAAACAGTACATACAGTTATATACAGTACATATATAAACAGTAGTTTCTAACGCTACTGTTGTTAAATCATTTATCAAATCTGATGGATAACCTCTGTTCACAAAGCAGTTTTTTTTTTTTTTGAA